>NW_006160015.1:121289-153317 GCF_000334495.1 Tupaia belangeri chinensis
TTTTTGCTGTAGGGCATATGAGCTTGCCAGAGAGAGACAGAGATAAAGAGATGCAGAGAGAGTGAGAGGGAAAGTGAGATAGCACCCCCTTGGGGGATGGCCATGCAGCAGTCCCTTCTCCTCCACTCTCCTCTTAGGATTTTGGGCACACACACTTGGCATGCTTTGAAATTGCCAGGTCCGAGGTCTAATCACACGGTCGGCACATGGTCCACCTTAACTGCCAGGCCACTGGCTAGCCCTGTTTTCCATCTTCTCACCACACTTCACAATTCAGTGATGCATGGCTCAACAACAGGGGTATGTTTTGAGAATGGAGGCGATTTCACTGTGTACACGCACCCCGGAGTGTGCTTACACCACCTAGATGGCAGAGCCTGCTCAGCCTCTCCTGTCCTGAATAATCTTGTGGGACCGCTGGCACGCATGGGGCCTGTCACTGACCGAAATGTCCTATTGGGTATTTTTTTTTTTTTGAGGGGTTTTTCCTATAGGGACCATAAAGAGAGAGGCAGAGAGACAGAAAGCGAGAAATCACCGCTCGGAGGATGACCACGCCACAATCCCTTCTCCTCCATTCTCCTCTTGGGATCTTGGGCACACATGCACACATGCCCAGTGTGAGTTTAAGCTACCGGGTCTAGGACTCAAACTGTGGTCAACTACATGAGAGTCCAGTGATATAGCCATTACACCAACTGCTGGTCCCTGTAAGCATGATTTGAATTGGTTTTATTTGTTGGTTTGTTGGTTTGACGTTACGATGTCACTAATGTGTGTTTCATTTTATTTGGAGTGTGGGAATCTACCAAATCCCTGGCAGCCCTATCTAATTTATGCAAAAAGTACAGTAAATCTTATCATTTCCGGGGGCCCCTTCCATGTACTTGTCTTCATATTTCATTTGCAATCTTGATCGCAGTAGGTGCATGTTCCAATTTAATAATATTTCTTGTTATATCAGCTGACAGTCTTTAACTGTCTCTTAGCTTTCTCTTAGTTGACATTCAATTTCAGATTGTCAATCAAGTGACAAGCCCTAAGAAGTGCTGGAGTCTGACATTTCAGGGAGTCGCTGTTCAGTCACTGTTGCTCCCCCCCTTGCCGCCTTTGGCGCTGTGACATGTTGACTTAGAACCTTGGACTGCACGCGGTGACTTAGGTAGGTCCATTCATAGGCCTGCTTAGTTCAGACACTCAGGAAAGGATCTCGCTGCAGTGAAGTTCCAACAGTATACGGGGGAGGAGGACATCAACCCAAACTTTGAGCTTAAATGACAAGTTCCAGAGTGCACCTGTGGCTGTCTCCCCAGTGTGTGCATATAGCAAACGTGGAATGTAGACATAGAGGCTCCATGTGGGGGTGCAGCACCGCAACCTCCACACCTCCTGCTGCCCCATTCGTTACCTTCTCAGAAACCTCTCCAAATGCCGTCGATTCTGAGATGCTGGGGTGAGCGCGTCACCACACAAATCTCACTGTGATGAGATGTCCCTGCTCCTCCCAGCAGGAGGTGGTCTGTTTTCTACCTAGTCAAAAGGAGGTTAGGTTTGTGACCTGCCTTGTCCTAAGGATGCAAGTGAAGTGATGCTATGAAGCTAGTAGAGGCAGGGAAACTTCCATTTTGCCTTCGTGGAATTAAGTTGTCATGTGAGAAGGGCAGTCTGGTCTGCTGAAGAGGCTATGGGGACGAGAACAGAGGCAGCTCACTTATACCCCTCGCTTCCCCCATCAGATGTGTGGCCGGAACCACCAACCAACTCCAGGTGCATGGGAGACCCACCAACCCCAGCTCAGCTGTGTCCAGACTGCAGCCTGGTGGTTGGGAGGAAGTGAATGGCTGATGCTTTAAACACTGAGTACTTGGGAGGTTGGCGCACAGTGAGAGGTAATGAATACAAAGTTAGTACCGACAAGTAGGATGCTGCTGTTCCGAAGGCTGAAACATGTGGCCTCCACTTTCGGAATGAGTGATGAAAACTGAAGAAACAGTGAGGACATGGTTAATCAGGAAAAAAAAAAGAAAAGAAAACCATTAGTAAAGGCTGAAAAAGATCATGTGGGGAAAAATCATTCTTTTTTTTCTTTCTTTTTTCTTTTTGGCAGGGGATGTGTGTGCTCACCAGAGACAGAGACAAGGAGAAAGCACTCCCCCACAGGGCGTGGGCACACCCCAGCCCTTCCCCATTTCCCCACCCTGCTGGATTTGGGACTCACACACGCATGTGTCTGCCATGTTTCTAACCCACCAGAGATGGGATTCAAACCTCATGGGTGGCCATGTGAATCCAGCTCCCTTAACTACTAGGCCACCTCAGAAATCTTTCAGGAAGGCTAAATGGACAATCCTTCTTACATACTTGAGGGACAATGTGTTCTGAGGTAACAAAATGGGTGTTACGTGGTCTGACCATTTTTCCTCGTAGTTGTTCTCTGTGGTGTTGATGATAGATTGAAAGTTGAATGGAATAATGCAGGTGGTTGGGCTTAGTATCACCGTGGTAATAAAGTATTTGGTGCCAAGAAGTGAGGTTCTGGATACATCATGAAGTCACAGCCTACAGAATTTGCTGATTAATCAAATGGCGAGATGAGAAAATGAGAAGGGTCAAGAACGATCCCGAGATATTCGGTCTGATCAGATGGCAGCCGGCAACCAAGACCATGAGGAGTGAAGGTTTGGAGTGGTCAATACCCGAAGCTGTGACAGGTCCAAGGTGCCCAGTAGACATCCACGTGGAGACGCCAAGCTGGCAATAATATGATACAGAGTCTGGAGGAGATGTCTGAGCTGGGAAAAAACATTTGAGAGGCATCAGGTTGATTGATTTTCCAAACAAACAGGTTGAGTGACTCAAACAACAACAGGACTTTATTGTCTCACGGATCTGGAGGCCAGAAGTCAGAGCACCAGCTTCAGAGAGGTGTGAACAGGGCGGGTTCCTTCTCAGATCTCTCTGCTTGGCTGGTCTGTGGTGTCTTCCCTTTATGCTTTTTGCACTTTCATGACCTCATTGCATATTCATTATCTCATTTTAAAATAAATAATTTTTTTTCCAGAGCATGTGCACTCCCCAGAAAGACAGTGAGAGGGAAAGTGAGAAATCATCAGCTGGGGGGATGGTCACACTGCAATCCCTTTTCTTCTGTTCTCCCGGTATTTTGGGTGGGCACACACACATGCACCCAGCATAATTTTTAAGCTGCCACGTTTGGGACTCTAACCATGGCCAACCAAGTGGGAGTCTAGCACCATAAACTTCATACCACCTACTGCCCCCATTCCTTACCTTCTTAGAAACCTTCTCTCCAAATACAGTCAATTCTGAGATACTGGGGTTAGGGCTTCACACGAATCTTTGGGGGACACAGCTTATAACATTAGCATAAGTAGTAATTTTTTTCCTAAGGAAGGGATAGGGAAATAAAGAGAGAAAGAGAGAGAGAAAGAGAAATAGGTATCATTGACAGGATCTCACCATGTCTTGACCTTCCTGCCCCAGCCCCTAGTCAGACAGGGTTACGACATGTGCTGCCTCACCTGGTCTGCTCAGGTTGGTTCCAGGACCTGAACCCTGGCTTCCCGTGCAGCTCTAGCCTTGCCTAGTGGTGCTCTCCCATGTGTGCCACCATGACTGGGCTGGCATATGAGGTATTTAGCACATCGGACTGAATGAGGCTAGGGGTCTAAATGGAAAATAGCAAAGGGGTAAGGATAAGCCTAGAAGTCCCACAGCACTTAGAGGTTGGAGAGATGACAAGGAACCTACAGAGAGGTCAGAGGTATGGGAGGAAGGTCAGGAGCATGAGATACCCTGAAAGTAAAGGACCTGCTGAGAGGGAAAGTTAGCTACATTAAAAACTCATAGTACTGGGAACCAGCAGTTAGCGTAATGGCTATGTCGCTGGACTCCTGCATAGTCAACCGCGGTTCGCGTCCCGGACCCGGTGGCTTAAAACTCACGCCGGGCGTGTGTGCGTGTGTGCCCAAGATCCCGAGAGGAGAATGGAGGAGAAGGGACTGTGGCGTGACCATCCCCTCTGGGGGGTGATTTCTCGCTTTCTGTCTCTATGTCTCTGTCTGTCTGGCGAGCGCACACGCCCTATAGTGAAAATCTCTCAAAAAGAAAAAAAAAAAAAAGAAAGAAAAAAAAACTCATAGTACTAACAAGAACAATAAACCACCCAGAACAGCAATGACAAAACCTCAGCGATAGCAGCTCTTACTGCATGCTCACTACGTGCTAAGTGCTTGCCTTCCTCGTTTTTCCCTTCAAATCATCTCTGTGAGATGAGTGCTATTACTATTCTGCACTTTTCAGACAATTAAACTGTAGTTCAGAGAGATTAAACAGCTCACCCTCTCAGGATGACCCTGTAATTTGCAAGTCTCAGTTCAAAATAAAAAGGTGAGGTTTTTTTTAATAAAAAATTATGAAGGATTTCCACATGGTGACAGTGGAGACTTAGTGCAAGCGTGAGGCTCTTCCAGGAGGGATCCCTGGCACAGGTCACGCGTCTGCAGAGCCAGCTGGTGCACCTGGATCTCTTCAGTCATTATAAGCAGGTAAGGGAGTCAAGGCTGTCTGAATCTAACCTGATCTTTGCTTTGTCTAAATGATCTTTACCCAAAATGAAAACCGCTTTATAGTTTGCCAAGTTTCACTGCACAGAGCCCCAAGAGCTGATTTCCTGGGACTCTGTCCACCACGATGCACAGGTCAGGAAGAGCCCAGTCTTCCTCTGGTCGAGCCCACATTGGCCAGATCCTCTGCTCTGGTGAGAGGTGAGTGTGGGGAGCGGGGAAGGCTGCCTAATGGAAACTCTTTATTTGAAAATGAATGAAGAACTCTGTGACTTCCAGCTGTGGCTGTGAAATCCACGCTTCCATGCATGAAACAGAGATGGGAGGCACGTGCGACTGTACCCGCATTTGATATTTATTTGAGGTGACAGTCCTTGCCATGGTGCTAATTTTGAGCCCTTCTGTTTATTGCGGGTGTGCCTTTTAAACCTCACACAGACACTACACCTGTGAAAGCATTTGCTGACCCACATAAAACTCAGCATTAGAACAGTAGAATTAAACTCTACTTTTCACACCTATGTTTATTTAGCCTTCTATGTGAAATATTAATATTTTTCTTACCTTTTTAATAGCTTCTTTTGGGGCCGGTCTTCACGGGACGCACTGCTGTGCCACTGTGACAGCATTTTTAATTAGTTTCATCACTGTCATCGGCTTTGTGATTATCTCTGCTTCTTGAACACCTGCTCTGACTTTGGAAATTATTTGCCATCTGGTCAAATATGAGTAATTACAATAACTTAATGGCAGGATAAAATGCTGTTTAAGAGACTCGCTGGGAAGTCTTTATGAAGAGTTTGGAAGCACTAATTTAAGCACTGCTGTTAGCTTAATAAATGTGTTCCCTTTATAGACCTTAGAGATGTGACTGCTGAGGATGTCCTCGGGGTGTTTCCTTGCTGTCCGTCTCTCCAGGCAGGCTGTCTGTAAGGGCTCTCGGGATGACCTCTAGGTGTACAGACACCACTCCTGATCAGTAATTTCCATCATGTCTGTAAACAGCAGGCGAGGTATGGCTTCTGACAAACGGAAACCCAGAAATAGGTCCACTGTTCTCGGCTCCTGTCCTCGGTTTGGCTGAATGTTCTCTCTTTTCAGGATGGAACATCCACAGTGTGGACTTTGTTCATCTCAGGGTTTTTCTGTGAAGAGAAAGAGGATGCTCTGGCTAGAGGGATGGACTCCATAGCCCTTCACGTGTGAAGACTCACAGCAGGTTACGGGATGTGAATCGACGGATGCGACTTATTGCTTGCTGTTGCTGTTTGGTATGCCCTTTTTCTGCCTGTGGCTTTTCAGTGTCCTCTTTCATTCTGAATAGACTTACCTGGTATTGCTGACACAGAGTTAAACCACACTGGAAAGGACACAGCCATAAACAAAGAAATGCCAGGCGATGCCAGGTGGCACAGATGACACGAGATGGTACCCTGGAGGGGCCAGGGCAGGCTTTCTAACATAAAGGGGTGCAGGGGTGCTTTGGGGAGGAGAAGACGTGGAGAGAAGACCTGGATGGTAGCCAGCCCAGGGCACAAAGGCCGTGAGCAGGGATATGCTTACTACGCTTGAGGAGCTGGGAGGCCACGCCTGGATGGGGAGACCGCAGGGAGAAGGTCAGAGAGGGGCCATGGCTATTCTGCACTGCCCTCTGCCCACCAGATGGGATTTTCCCCTTTCCTTCTCTCCTCCCAAAGGCTACTGTGGTAGTGGAGTCTCTCCATGGTTTGGAAAATGCATTATTTCCAAATATATTAGAGTCATATACTTGGAAAGCTGGCACTATTGTTCTGGAAGTTTCTTTGCTTTTCTCCACCCCGCTTTGCCCCTGGCTCCTTTCTGTGCTCTGTCCCCAGTTTCCCTCCTGTTACTGGAGTGCCTCCACCTTCAGTCTCTTCACAGACAGCTCGGCTAAAACTCAATATCCCTCTTCCTGCTTCCTTCAGTGCAAAGCTGTTTAGTTCTTTCTCTTCTCTCAGGAGAAGGTTTTGGGCCCACTTTGTATGTCTCAAAAGGTAAGTTCTCTCCTAAATAAAGTCTATCTACTCTTAGCCATGTAAAACATTAACTGAAGTTTTGAATTTATGACTCATTGCTGTTAATTGTATTAACAATTGAGTCCTCTAACCTTGCTCCTGTAAGCAGAAGACAAGAATGTACTTCCTAGTGTTCTAGAACAGATGCTGGGGACAGCGTTCGTCGGCTTCCCCAAAGCCAGACACAGGAGAGCTAGCCCAGACGCAATTTTCCTGTAGCAAAATTAGACACATTGCTTACTTTTTTTATTGGAGAGGTTTTTTTTTTTTGCTATGGGGTGCGTGCGCTTGCCAAAAAGACAGAGACAAAGAGAGACAGAGAGACAAAAAGCAAGAAATCACCCCCCAGGGGGGATGGTCACACCACAATCCCTTCTCCTCTATTCTCCTCTCAGGATCTTGGGCACGCACACAGGCCTGGCGTGAGTTTAAGCCACCAGGTCCGGACTTGAACTGCGGTCAACTACATGGGAGTCCAGCGACATAGCCCTTATGCCAACTGCTGGTCCCAACACATTGTTTATATTTAAAACCTCACCCCAGGAAGATTTTGTAAGGTCGGACTCCTCTGAAAAAGACACTGCTCTTTTCATCCAACAGGACAAAGTTCCTGCGGAGAAAGCATCACAGAGGAAGGGATCCGGGGTACGGAGCCTGGTTCTCCTTGTCACGGCAGGCCAGGAGCCAGCACTGCATGTTTGGAGGAGTGCTCCTTTGTCAGTTAAACTATACAGAGCAATAAAGCGTCTCCCGAGCTGGAGGCAGTCTGTGAAAACGGCTTTCTAGGGACAGGGGCTACAACTGTGATGACATTCTGACCTAGTCACTCTGCCTTCTGGTTTCTAAGCTTCAGGACTCTATTCTCCTGGCCGAGGGGAGCTGCACAAAGCCTGTCTGGGACATGTTAACCTTAGGCTGACACCCTGTACATGGTGTTTGCGGGTGTCCCCGAAATGGTGTTATCGGTGTTCCCCAACTGCTGCCTGCGGAGCGCTGCAGACGCTCCCACCTGCAGGTGACCTCAGCTGGGCTAACACAGCTAACGGCTTTCTGCAGGACAACTGCCTCTCTGTCAGGTGCTCTGCCCCAGGGGCAGCTGTGAGCCTGCACTAGTTGCTTCCCGAGATGAAGCTGCCGTGTGTTCTCCAGGGAACGAGCACCCTCCCACCTCACCCCCACACCTCACCCCCACACCTCACCCCCACACCTCACCCCCACACTTCACCCTCACACCCTCTGTGGTTCTATGTCAGGTACTGAGGTTTTATACCGGCGTCGAGATGCCAGGAGCCCTCGCAAAAACATAATTAGTTATGCATTATGTGTGAGCCAAGGGTTCATTGTTTTAAGAAGCTGCAGGCTTGAAAAATGTACTTTAAGTAACGCATACTGAGAAGCCATGCCTTTGTATGGATCTTTTCGAGAAGGTTCCAGGCCTCAGAATGAATGCTGCCATCCTGGAGCTGGCCTGCCCTCACCAACTGCATCACCGAGGACGCTTGGTCGTCTGTGTCTGAAAAGGGATACCGTTGACTTAGCATTAAAGGGGAAATTCCCTGAAATGACCACCAGTCACGTACACTTACAATTCATTTCTGCCGAAGGACCGCTCTCCGTGTTGAAGGAGGAACTGTGTGACGGAGTGTCAAAGAGGCCAGTGTTGTGAGTCAAATGAATGACATGCTGTGAATGGCGCTGGCTCAAATGAGCGACCCATAATGAACAGAATAGAAGGTGACTGTCCCCCAGTCAGCACTCTGCTGTATTTTGCTGTGTGTGTGGCTTGAGTGGTAAGCGCTGGGCTGTTACAGAGAGCCGCGTCTAACGGGTGTGACATCAGGCAGTACCGAGGGGCAGGTGAGGGCGCGACTCTGCAGCCGGCAACCACCTGGCAGCCGGCACGGGGCCAAGCCATGAAGCCGGCGTGGGCTTTCTGCTGAGAGGCAGCGAGTGTGGATGGTGGATGGACCCCATCCATTTATCGTCCAGTTACAGGTCACGGGATCCTGGACGGTCCCTAACACTCGGAGGCTGCTCATCCCGAGTGAAGACGCAGTCAGGCTGCAGTGTTTAAAGAACCCCATGCTGTCTTTAGGGACTCCGGCCTCAGCCCATGCCTCCCAGCGTGAGCTTTACTGTAATTACTGGGGAGCCAGCCTTTCGCTTTCTTGACATCTTTCCATTCTGATAGGCCGCACCCAGGGCTGGCTGGGCTGGCATGACAGGCCAGCTGTGAGCTCCTACGACGGAGAGACAGAGGCGAACAATGGGGGAAGCACCACCCTCAGAGGAGACCTCCCGACTCCCTAATACACACACAAGCTCAAGAGTGTGTGAAAAACACCGCTGGCGGGCGCGGCGACTTCTGAAACTCCTCTAGGCTGGTACTGGTCTCCGACTTCCATGGAGACACACATCCATCCTGAATTTCCTCCAGAGTCCCAGGGCCTCACACTCGAAATTCGATTTCCTTCTCAGAGGCCACAGGGTGGATTCGCTTGCCAGGTTTCAGAACGGTCGCGGTTGGGCCAGCGGTCAAGCTCTTTGTGGAAGGAGCCGGATCCCACGTGGCTGACCACAGTTCAGTTCCCAGCCCGGGGACTTAAAATAGAGCAGGCCCATGTGCATGTACCCAAATCCTGATGGGTGGAGAAACGGAGTGAAAGGGTTGTGGCGTGGACACTCTCTGTCGGAGGAGATCTCTCTCTCTCTGACAAGTGTATTTTCCTCTGGCAATTAAAAAGAGAGAGAGAAAGAGAGTAATTGCTGACAACACACTCATCTCCCAGTAGCTTCCCTGAACGACAGGCATCAAACACTGGTCATTTAAATGGCCATCTCTGTCCTCAGGCCACAGAAAGAACAGGCGTCTGGCTCCTGGCAGGAAGGACAGCTTCAGATTTTTGCTACACAGTCTGTCAGCGCAGCCGGTGTGCGCACTCCAAACTTACTGTCCTCACTGATGGCCACGCCATATCCTTGGGACTCAGAGCTCAGAGGGTGTGAAAATACCGGACACGGGCAATATGAAAGTGCCGCTTTGGGCAGTGGTTCCATGAACAGTGTAGAAACAAAGTCTGTCTCCCCAGGCACTGTGCTTGGTGCTTCGGAAACAGGGGTGTGGTCATCCACCTTATCTGGGGGTGGGGGGGACTCTCAGGGACATCTGAAACCATGATAGGGCCGAACCTTGGTGGACTATGTTTTCCCTCTACATATCCTACATACCCGAGATAAACTTGAGTGCGTAAAATAGGCGCAGCAAGAAGTTAACAATAACTAATAATAAAACGGGATGACTAACAAAGCCTGAACTAAGTTCTGTGCATCTGGTCTCCTGCTCCCGCTGTATCTGACTGTAGGGGTCATGAGGTGGCGCAGTGGCAGCACAACTAGACTCCTTTTGGGTCCCGAAGTCTCCCTGAGGGCCCTGGACATGTGCATGTGCTCACAACCCAGGCTGGGTGAGGCTGGAGGTGGATCCCAACGTGAAGACCTTGCTGGGGTGCTGTCTTTCTCTCTCTCTCTATTATGGAAAAAGTAAATGAGTGAATCAACTTTTGTTAAAAAGAACAAACTATTGAAAGTAAAAATTATCAAGTTTTTAGAAGAAAACTTTAGACAATACTTTTTTTTTAAGAGAGAAATGTTTGCTATGGGGTGCATGCGTTTACTAGAGAGATACACACAGAGAGAGAAAGCCAGAAAGCACCTCCTGGGGGGTTGGCCGCGCTACAATTCCTTCTCCATTCTTCTTTCAGGATTTTGGGCAGGCATGCACTCGTGCCTGGCATGATTTTTTCTTTCTTTTCTTTTTTATTTTTTTTTTAGATAAATTTTTTGCTGTAGGGCATATGCACTCACGGGAGGGACAGAGAGAGACAGAAAGTGAGAAATCACCCCTCCCCCGGGAGCTATGGCTATGCCACAATCCCTTCTCCATTTTCCTCCCAGGATTTTGGGCACACACAAATGTGCCCAGGGTAGATTTTAAGCCACTGGTTCCAGGACTTGAACAGTGGTTAGCTACATAGGAGTCAAGCAACATAACTATTATACTATCTGCTGGTCCCAACCTGGCATGATTTTCAAGCTGCTGGGTCCTAGATCAGCCATGTGGGAGTCCAGCATCTTAATCACTAGCCCTCTGCTGGCCCTAAGGATACTTCTTGATTTGATATAAGGAAAGGTTTCTCAGGGCACTGAAGCCAGAGAAAACAATTAAATCAGATTTTATCAAAGTTGAAAACGTGTGGTTCTTAGTGATAAAAAGTAGAGGCAAGCCATAGAATGGAGGGGAATCGCTCTCCATCCTACGTGACTGCAGTTGACCACAGGAGACCGAAACTGGAAAGCAGAGCCGTGGTAAGGGAGCGGCCACTGCAGGAAGATGGACAGGGCTCAGTCATTGCCTCCACACACATGACTGTCCAGGAATGATTACAGCAATCACCCTTAAATCTCTGCTTTAAAAATGTGTAACTGAAAGGTTTTTGCTGGCAACTTGCTGAACCTCCTTGTCCAGGGAGTGGTATGGCAACGGCGACCCCAATCAACCACAAAAGTCGGTTCTTGATGTAAAATACAAGAGGCTTTATTGCTAGCGCGCTAGGACTCCACTCTCAGTCATACAAGACATGGCTAAGAGTGAAGCCCCGAACAAAGGAGTATTCAGGTTATATAGACATGAGTCCGTGGGGTGAGGGGAGGAGAGAGTGAGGAAGCAAGATAAGGGGTATCAAGGATAATTTTATGGCGACCCTGAAGTTGCTTGCTCCGGCAAGACAAAAACGTTTTTCTTTACAGTTGTAGCCATTTGGTCAGGTTTGCAGGAGCATTTGATCTGGGTTTCTGGGGCTAGCAGAAGGGGGGAGTTTTACAATACAAGGGTCTGGGCTTCCTGTAAGGTGCTAAACTAGCTTGCCAGACTAGTTTGCAAATGGCTCTGGGCTTTCTGCAAGGTGTTAACAAATTACCCTAGGTTTCCACAACTTTAGCAGCATCTGCTTTAGTACAGAAGTGAAAGAGGCAAAGGTTAGACTCTATCTTTGTAAGACAGGATAGTCTAACTTTATTCTTACATAACCACAGGCAGATACACTGATGCTGGCTCTTAAAAACACCCATAGACAAATTCCCTTTTTGCATTTACCATCCACTATTCTTTCCATTAAAGGCCCTTTTCCATCACAGGGCAAACAGCAATAATTAGTGAAAACAGCAACACAGAGCTGAAGCTCATTCTTGTGTAGGTGATGACAGCAGTGCCCAGGACTTGCGATTAGTCAGACCGCAGGCAGAGTGGTTCAGGGTGTGTGTCCCGGAGCACTGCCACAGGAGTGTGTCCTGGTCCTGCTGGCTACACATTGCACAACTGACGAGTTTCCTAGCCTCTCTGTACTCAGAAAATGAGGATTGTAACAGCCTTTGTCTCTTACGGGGACTGCGACCTGTGGCTGAGGCAAGATGTGTAAGATCGTGCCTGGAACATAGTAAGCACTCAGTAAATGTCAGCCTTTATCATTTCCTTATATCGTCTCCATGTTTTGCCACGGCACCAAATGGGAAAATGATTGCACTGCAGAGTGCGTGCTGCCACTTTGAGATATAGGCCACTCGCAATTAGCTCTTGGGTTTATTGCACCAGCATTTGGAGGCCCCACTCAGCGCAGAGCACAGATGGGCTTCGCTTGACTTATATATAGCGTGGCTGTGAAACAGGGCAGGAAGGAGATTTGCTGGTGATAATGACAGCAATTAAAATAGCAGGTAATGTGATAACTAGTTGTGCTGCTGTTAAGAGCTGCCCAGACGGGGAGGGGAAAAAAACAAAACTAAACTAAAAGGCAGCAGAGAAAGATTTATCCTTTGAGGGATATAGGAAAGAAATATTCAAAAAAGAAAAGTCAGTGAAAGTTATGGCAGGGATTTCATAGCTCCTCAGACTTGAACTTTGCCCTGTCCACTCCAACACCCAACATTGCCTATTTGTTAATAGCTTGGGACGAATTTTCACAGAAATGAAAAGTACCAGAAGTGGGAACTGGATGGAAACCCCCGCCCCTTCTCCATGGAGTGTGGAGCTCTAAGAGGCTGACCCGGCATGGGAGGGCTCTGAGTTCACTCCAGAAACGTCCCTGAGAATACCAGGCACATGGTGCCTGTGATCCAGAGCTGACTGAAGCTGGGGTGGGCTGCTATGTTGGATCCCTCCCAGGGTTGCTGTCGCTCTCACTCATGGAAGAGAAAAATAAATAGGCTTTAAAAAAAGATAGTATAATTAGAAAATATAACTTATGGTATGAGTCCAAGTTTTTGTGTTTGAAAGACACAAATCCAACTCATAAGCATGCTTTTTATCATGTTTTAACTGAGGATAAAAGTCTGACTCCTTTTTCCTATTTCCAAAATCCTTTCCAGAGGGACTGGGGAAAGTCATGCCTACCAACATTAACAAACCATTCTGGCCCATTCTGACTCCTCACTCATCTTACACGCTGGAATGGTGTCTTCATAATGTACACTAAGCCTTCTTACCTTAAACTGCAAACTCTTTTCTGATCTTGTTCCAAGGCACAGACCTCATTCTCCAATCACCAACCTAGTAATGTCAAACTCACCTGTAACTGCAAGCCCCCCTTTTCAGATGCCCCATTTTTTGGGCCAGGCCAATGTAAAGGACTCCTTATGCTGATTGACAGCTCTCCTGCTCTCAAAATTATAAAAATAAACAAAGCAAAGATCACCATATCTCTCTCAGCACTCTGAGAAACATGCTTATCTTTCTGCAGGTTGGTCACTCAGTTTTGTGCTTAGTAATAAAGTGTATTAATTATTATTTCTACAGAGTTGGGTATTTCTTTCAACATGACCTTGGGCAAGTGAGTCTGACACTCATTAGCTTGTTGCTAAAGGTTTGCCTTTGGCTAGTTTTGTGTAATCAGGAGTTTGGGGGCTGGCTCAGTGGCACAGTGGTAGGAAACTGCTCAACTGAGGCTGAATCCATATGGAAGATTGTGGGTTCAGTTTCCTGGTTAACTTCCTATGCCAAGCATGTGAGCCCTTGATCTGGGAGAGCCAGAGGTAGGTGGATCGAGGTGTAAGACCTTGTTAGGGATACTTGTTTTGGTCTTTTCCTCTCATGAAAGAAATGCATACACTTTACAAATTAACATAAAATAGAATTTGGCTGGCTTTTGTCCCTAATTCCTGGGAGGTAATGTCTAAATCCTCTGAATGGCTTTAGTGATAGGTGTGTCTTAGTTATGCATGCAGGGCCTGATAGTTCATGCTGAGAGGATGAAGAGTTGGTGCAAAAGAAGGGCTGACCATGCAGGGAAGACCAACCTGGTGATATTAGAGTGCTGGGATTTTGAGCCACACACTATGGGCCCAACCTCAGGGGCAGGAAGGAGGCTGCAGGCTGACCCAGTTCCCTCACCTGGCCAGTGATTCAGTCACGCTGGCTTGTGTGTGAAACTGCAGTTAAAACCTCTGGACAGGAAGCCAGGGTGAGTGTCCCTGGTGAGCACGCACAATGCTCTGTGTGTCCTGTCATACGCTGATGTGACAAGTAAGCAGGGGAAGGACAGCAGAAGCTTCCCATCTGGAGCCCTCCCACATTACCGTGTGTCTCGTTTTTGAGCAGTTCTGATGGTTATTCTTTTTCATCTGACAGAACTGTACTCACCTGTATGGCACGTTCTTACATTCCACGTGTCATTTAGGGAGCTATTGAACAAGACTGGACAGTGGAACCTCTGTGTTTGCATGCAGTTGTTCAGAGTGAGGATGACTCTGGGAATGCCCACATTTGTATCTGGTGTCTACAGTGAGGGAAGTCTTAGGGGAGACCAGGACCCTCACTTGTGTTGTTGGACCTAATTTCAGGTAGTGTCAAAAGTCATTTCATCTCTATTTTTTCATTCTGTTAGGTAGTCAGGAAAGTCATGGTGTATTTTTCTCTGTTTTTCTATGCAAAAACATGTCATGACTTTCCTGATGACCCAAGGGAAGTCCATAAATAAATAAATAAATAAGTGGAAATCTGATAAGCACTGTGATCTGGTACAGCGCTCTCCATCTGTGATTGTTGGAGGGGCACATCAGGATTGTCTGGAATGAGTCAGAGACACCGGTTCCTGGATGGCACATAGACTTCCTGTACCAGACACCCTGGAGGTGGTGCCTGGTGCTTTCATAATCCCTCCAGGGGCCCCGCTGCACTCTTAAATCTGAGAACAACTGCTCCCCTTAGATAGAATCCCCATCTCTGACTCCTTGCCAAGCCTAGTGGGTCTGGATAATATATTACTACGAGAGTAATTACTAGAAGTTAGTAATTACATTAGACTTGCTCTCCTGGGCACTGACTTTGAACTGACACTGAGGCTAAAACTGCAAGTGGTTTCTCATCGAAACTCAGCTGTCTACTCAGGGTGAAGAAATGCATTTGTTTCTACTGTAATCACCACTTTTAATTGTTCTTGTAATGTTTCATGGTTATTTCAAGAAAATGAATGCTCTGGTTAATTAAGTGCTTTTTTATTTTAAAAAGTTGTTTATTTATTAACTTATTTCAGCTTTTTGTTATAGAGTGCATGTGTTCACTGGACAGAGACAGAGACAGGGAGAGCAAAAAATCACCAGCCAGCACGGATAGCCACGCTGAAATCCCTTCTCCTCTATTGTCCTCTTGGGACTTGGGGCATGCACATTTGTGCCCAGCGTGATTGTCAGGCTTCCAGGGCTGGGACTCAAACCAATGTTGACCATGTGGAAATCCAGCACTTAAACAATGATGCCACCTGCTGACCCCTTCAGTACTGTTTTTAATGAAAAAGGAAAAAGCTTTTTAATTTTATGATCTCCAGGTACAAATGCAGTTTTTCAAGGACTGTCTGGCAGACCCATCTGCACCAAAATCTCCTGGGTGGCATAGAGTTTAAAACAAAACAAACAGAACAGGGGCTTACCTGAATGAAAACCCCAGGCACATATGATGAAGTGAGTGAGCCATTGTGTTTAGGAGTAACAGGATATTAGTCAACGAAACACTGAAAGAGACAGACTAAAGGCGTGATGTTGAAGAGGACGTAAGATCAAGATAGACATTGCACACGAGAATGAAGGAAAATGGATTGGAAAAACATCTGAGGCTCACGGAAGACTACACGGCATTGTGGCAATGACACAGGTTGCCTGTTGTCAATCAAAAGGCAGTTTCTGCTCTTATGCTTGAGCCGTGTCGAGTCTGTCTGTCATTCCACACACCTCCATGGTCCTCTAGTTCTGTGCAGAGAGGACCCGTCAGGGTTCCAGCTCACCATTCTTGAGGGGAATACTCACCTTTCATGATCTGTGCTGAGGGCAACCACATGGCATGGACCCTGCTTGCCATTTCCCCCTTCAGTGCTTTAGAAATTGAGTACAAAAGAATTCCCCTGTTTCGACAAGTCTTCTAAAGGCCAGACATGTCTGTACAATCCAGAGATAAAAGTTTTTCTTTCTCCCCTCAGTGCACTGCACAAAAAGCAAAGATAATCTGCTGCTATTCACATGGGTGTAGCAATGAGACATTCTTTTCCCCTTGGACAGGTGCAGTGAACAAAATACTTAGACACACATGCGTGCGAAACAAGAGACTTATCTATGCCAGAGAGACTTGGTGATTGCTAAATAATTCATAGTTAAAAATAGGGAGAACAGATGATTTGATCCTTGGATAGTTCATAAAGTTTCGCTACTGTGTCATCTTTAGAGTAGCCCTGTCAAAAGTGAACTTGTCAATGTTCAATGTTTATTTAACTCCCTTCTCTGCCACTTCTCCAGGGGAGGTGCCAGTGAGCTGTAAGATGCGAACATATACAGAAAAGGGACTGTCTGAACAGTGCATGGGGTGGCTGATTGGTTATTGAATAACAACTTATTTCAGAGATACCGTATCATCAGAAAACACACAATAGAAATGGGCCGGTGGAGGCCGGTGATGTGTGTGTGTGGTGGGGTAGAAGTGGTGAGGGAGAGGGAAACTGTAGGACCACTCTGTGCAGCAAGTTGGCTCATTAGGTGATGAGACATTCCTCTACCGAGCCACCGAGAAACACAGATCAAATGCAGCGAACACATTTTCAAAGGCAGAGGTGTGCTTAGACGGTCAGGGCATTCCCAGGGGCCCAAAGTAAGGGCTTTGACAGTGGCCATGGGCCACCAAAGCAGCACTGTGCTAGAATTTTGTCATGTTCCATAACCAAGAAGCATACATTTAAAGTATACCACAAAAGGGAAATCGTGTACCCAGTGAAGACGGGAGATGAGAACAGAGAACCCTGTAACAGGGTTCGGACTTGAAACAGATCATTCCCAATGGAAGCCTTACATAGAACAAAGTTACACATCCGTGAAAGGGGAACATGTGGAACTTCTCTCCCATGGTTTGGGTTTGCTGTGAAGAAAACTCCCTGATATTTTGGATCAACAAGTGTTCCTTAAATATGGGTTTAAAGTTTGAATTTACATTATTTTATCCTGAATCGTAAATTCTCCCAATAAAAAAGTAACAAGAAAGGCGGAAAATCCCACTGAGGTGCTTATAAAAGCAAAGGCACGATTTATGGGAGTCACACCGGCTTAACCTAGGTGGCGTATACTCCAATATGGTCCTACTGAAATGTACTCCCAATCCCAAATTATCAAACATGTGAGGACACAAGCTCCAGTGAGCAAGAATCAACACAAGCCATGAAGAACAGGAAGTAGTACCCCAAGGGCTTCAGAAGATAAAATATCAGTGGAAACAAGAAGTGTAGTTACAAATAAAAAAAAAATAAAAATAAATAGCGACATGAGAAATGAACTAGATACTATTAGCCCAGAGTAGAGATAATTGTGAAGAAAGTATTAAGAAGAAAATGTCTTGGCTTCGGGGAGTCCTCTGGAACTTAGTACTAGTATGTATCTTTGACTAACTTATTTAATGTATGTCTGTATAAATCAACAAACAGGTCATGAAGACCTGATCTTTATTCTTATGGTTTTCCCATCTCAAGTCAGAGACTCTCAGATCCCTTTTTGGTTTGACAGGCCAATGACGCTGCCACACTTGGCACCCAGCTCTCTCACACAGAGAGCTGACAGGGAAGGCAGCTGTGGGCGCTGTGGCAGCTGGGAGCCAGGTGGAGTGCAGAGGCAGCTGTCTGTGTTCTTCCCTTTGATCAACACCAGCTTGCAGACTGACAGGCCTCTGGGAATCCTGGTGGATTCCATAATAGCTCAAGTCCCAGGTCAGCAAAACTCACTTTGCTGGCTCATTTATTTTTTTCTTATACAAATATTTCCAACTCTCAGAATGAGGACTTCATATTTGAGGAGTAGAGTTCTTTGTTAAAGGCATGATTAAAACGAGCAGTTACGGGATTGAGCTCTACTTCCCATCAAGCATTCTTTCAGTGTATGTTAGAGACAAGGTAGAGGTGACAGGCAGCTTCACAGGCACACAAGGTCACTAAAGACACCTACCGCTCTGGAGGACTAGCCTGCAGGTGCTCACCTTCAGGTATTTACCTAAAGGAAGCTGTTGGAAATCGAAGCAAATCCATGTGATTTTCATATGGGTAGAAATTAACCTGTGGTTACCCTGGAGACACACACTGACTTCTAGACTTCTTATTGCACCATTCATTCCAGGAAAAGGAAACATGAAAATTATGTCCTTTTACCATCCATCTGTAATTAAAGCGTTTAGTAATGTGCTGTGGACTGGCCACTATTAGCAGATTTGAAAAGAAGCCCGTTAAATCGCTCATCAGATAGGAAGTTCCTCTTAGATGACAGGATACCTTTTTCTTGCCTGAGAAAGTGACACTTCTTGGAAATGTGTAAAGACGTGAATTGTCACAGGGAGTTACTGCCCCAGTAATTGCTGTCTTTGTAAGAGGTCAGCCTGAGCAACTTCTAATGGACTTGCTCATGATGAGGAAAGATAGGACTGGGCGGACTCAAACAGCACAGTATTTCACAAAGGGTATTTGTTGTGGGATTTTTTTTTTTTTCTATAGGGCACAGGCACTTGCCAGAGAGACAGATAGAAAGAGAGAAATCATCCCCTGGGGGGATCACCATGTTGTAATCCCTTCTCTTCCATTCTCCTCTTGGAATCTTAGGCACACAACACATGTGGATTTTTGTCAGAGAAGTGCTGATTCAAGTTAGCTAAGCTCAAAATAAAAACTCCCACATGACTGACTGTGGTTCAAGTCCTGGACCTGGCAGCCTGAAAATCATAACACATAAATAAATGAACAAATGCTAAAAATATAAATAAATTAATGCAGATACCTGCAATAGTGTGGGAGGGGTGAGAAATGGCCGAGGGTGAAAATTAGGGGGGAAAATAGAAATGGAAAATTATTGACAATAGCATGTATGATTAAGCCACTATGCAGTATATGCTGGATGGGAAATCACATTTTGTATGCGCTGACAATGCTCAGTGAATGAATGTAAATTAATTAATTAATTAAAAATTTAAAAATTTTAAAAACTATGAGAGATCACCTTGGAACCCGCACACTCTGTTCGCCCACTCCAGGTGCCAGTCACTCTTGCTTCCAACTTCTGCCCTGCCATTCTCCCTGGCTCCTGCATGGCAGAAGCAAGTGTGCAGATGGAGATTAGAGATGGCCTCAGAACCTCCACTCTTCCTGTTTGTCACAGACTTTATAGTTTTCTGAAGTATGTGGCATGCAACACACTCCACACCACTCATAATTTCTTTCTCAGTTGAAACCCTGTAGCTCACCCCCAGTGCACTGGTTCTTTAGAGTCTCAGAGGCATTTGGAACACCCAGTCCCAGCTACAAATACGCAGGTTACAGGGTGAGCATCAGGGAGATGGGGCTACAAAGAGATTATAGATGACATCCTCTCGCATGCCCTTGAACACTCAAAATTAACTTAAGAAATGAATCTATCAGATGACCAGAAACCACTTTAGAGGCACAAGAAGAAACAGAAACCAAGAAAACATCTCTCCCCCAAAGGAAAATAATAATTCCTTATCATTTGCAGACAGCACAATGGAACTTGTGGAATTTCAAATAAACAATTCAGAATATTTATAGTGGCAAAACTTAAAGAGATGCAAGAGAAAAAAGACAATGAACTCAGAAGATACAAGAGAAAAGAGACAATGAGCTACAGGAGATGAGAAAGTCTTTCTATTATTTGAAAGAAGAAATAGACACCATAAAAAAAGAATCAAACAGAGCTGTTAGAGATGAATGAAGGCATAATACAGGAAGTTAAAATGTCCCTTGAAAGTATTAAAAGCAGATTAGATCATGCAGAAGATCGAATCTCAGATGTAGCAGACAAAATCTCTGATCTAGAAAAACCACTAAAAAGATAGAGAAAATAACCAAAAAAAAAAATGAGCATAATATATGAGAAATACTACATTTCGTTAAATGTCCCAGTATCTGAAGAACTGGTATCCTGGAAGGTGAAGAAAATACTAAGAGCATTAAAATTTATTTCATGAAATCCTGGAAGAAAACTTCCAAGCCCAGAGAAGCATTCAAACATCCAGATCCCAAATGGAGTCAATCCAAGAACATCTCCATGGCTCATTATAGCCAGACTGGCCATAACCACAAAGACAAGATACTAAAATTGGCAAAAGAGAAACATCAAGATTGTTCAAGGTTAATAACAACAAAGGTTATTCCATCTGGCTAACACTGGACCTTTCATCAGAAATAATGCAAGCAAAGAAAGAATGGGGAAATATATTCAAAATGCTAAACATAAAACAATTTCAACCACGATTACTAAATCCAGCAAAATTATCCTTCATGTGGGAAGAAAAGCTAAAATATTCTTGGATAAACAAAACCTGAAAGAATTTACCAATTCCAGACCAGTTCTTAAAGAAATTCTGTGGGGAGTGCTATATCAAGAAAAATAAAGACAGACAGACAGAAATAAGAGAACAAAAATCAACTAAGAAAATGGTCAACTTAACTATAGGGACAAGTCCAGAGATATCAATATTAACTTTGACTGTTAATGGTTTAAATTCTACAATCAAGAGACACAGACTAACTGAATGGATAAAAAACAGAAACCGTCCATCTGTTGCCTACAAGAAATCCATCTCATGGAAAAATACATACATAGACTAAAAATTAAGGGCTGGAAAAATACATACCATGTAAATGGAAACCAAAAAAGAGCAGGAGTCACGGTACTGATTTCAGACAGAATAAGCTTTAAGGCAAAAACTATAAGAAGAGATAAAAAAGGGCATTGTATAATGGTAAAAAGACTAATTCATCAAGAAGATATAACACTTATTAATAACACTTATTAATATCTGTGAACCTAATCCAGGAGCACACAAATACATGAAAGAAAGACTGCAAGATCTAAAAGGAGAATTATACTGCAAACCACTAATTGTTGGTGACTTTGACACTCTTATCTGCCTTAGACAGATCAGTGAGACAAAAAATAAGCAAAGAGATTCAGGACCTAAACGAAATAATAAATCAGATAGACTTGACAGACATCTGTAGAACTTTACACCCAAAACCCACAAAATATACATTTTTCTCACACTTGCATGGTACCTTCTCAAAGACTGACCACAGCATAATGCATAAAATCAGCCTTTACAGGTTCAAAGGCATAGAAATTATATCCAGTATCTTCTATAGCCATGACAGAATTAAACTTGATATCAAGTTCAGGAAAAACCCTTGAAAATACACAAATGCATGGAAACTGAATAACCTATTCCTGAATTATCTCACAACTACTGAAGCGATGAAAACTGAAATAAAAAGATTCATGAAAACAAATGATAATGAGTGCACACATTTCCATAATCTATGGGACACTGCAAAAGCAGTCATAAGAGGAAAGTTCACAGCTACTAGTGCGCATAAGAAAAAGATGAAAAGGAGGCAAATGGACAACCTAACATCATGCCTCAGGGAATTGGAAACACAACAACAAAAAAATCCAAAAAATGCCAGGAGAAAAGAAATAATAAAGATTCAAGCAGAAATAAATGAAAGAGAAAATAAATGAACTATACAGAAAATAAATGAAAGCAAAAGCTGGTTCTTTGAGAATGTTGACAAGATTAACACATCATAAGCTAGGCTAATTAAGAAGAATAAAGGAACCAGATTAATCAAATCCTCAATGAGACAGACAATATTACAATGGACATAATAGAAATACAAAACATCACTAGAGGATACTATCAGCATCGATACTCCAACCAACAAGAAAACCTGGATGAGATGGACAAATTCCTGGGCACATATAATCTAACAAGATTGACTCAGAAAGCCTGAATAGATCCAAAACAAGCAATTAGATTGAATCAGTAATAAATAACCACCCAACGAAGAAAAGCCCAGGTCCTGATGGCTTCACTTCTGAATTCTACAAAACTTTGAAAGAAGAGGTAAGCTCCATTCTTCTCAAATAATTTCTAAGGATCCAAAATGAAGGAACCTTCCTGAATCCATTTTATGAAGCCTCCATCACCCTCATTTCCAAAATCGATAAGGGTATAACAAGAAAGGAAAACTGCAGACTAATATCTCTGATGAATATAGATACAAAAATTCTCAATAAAATACTAGCAAATCATATCCAACAACATATAAAAATGATTATTCATCACGACTACATTGTCTTTATTCTGGAGATGCAAGGGTAGTTCAATATATGCAAAACCATAAACATAGTACACCATATTAACAGAAAGAAAGATAAAACCATATGATCATTTTAATTGATGCAGAAAAAGCACTTGACAAAATAGGACATCCCTTCGTGATTAAGACTCAGAAAAATCATTGGGAGGATCATTTTCCAGCATAGTAAAACCCATTATGAAAAAAAACCTATCATTAACATTATACAGAATTGGGAAAAGCTGAAAGCTTTTTTACTAAAAATTGGTACAAGATTGCCCACTTTCTCCACTCCTTTTCAGTATAGTGCTACAAGTCCTAGCCAATGTGGTCAGATAAGAGGATGAACTAAAAGGCATTGAAATGGGAAAGAAGAGTTGAAATTATTTCTATTCACAGATGACATGATTATATACATAGAAAACCCAAAGGGATCCACAGACAGACACACACACACACACACACACACACACACACAACCCTTCTAGAAGTAATAAATGAATACAGTAGTGGCAGGATGCAGAATCAACTTAGAAAAATCTACAGAATTTCTATATACAAACAACAACAATCAGAGAGCGGCAGAACTGAAGAAAGTATTCTCATTTACCACAGCCACAAAAAGTCCAAGATACCTAGGAATAAATCTAACCAAGAAAGGCAAAGATCTTTACAAGGAAAACTATGAAAATCTTAAAAAAGAAATTGGAAAGAACACAAAAACGTGGAAGGAGATCCCTTGTTCCTGGATTGGCAGAATTAATATAATCAAAATGGCAATTCTACCCAAATTAATCTACATATTTAATGCAATTCCTATAAAACTACAAGAGACTTTTTTCACAGATCTAGTAAAGACAATCACAGAATTTGTCTGGAATCATAAAAGACCCTGCATTGCCAAATCAATCCTGATCAAGCAGAGGGAGTGGATAGCATCTCATTCCCTGACCCCAAAATATATTACAAAGCTGTCATAATCAAAACAGCATGGTATTGGCACTCAAAAAGATATGTGAATCAATGGAACAGAATAGAGACCCCAGAAATAAATCCTAAAACATACACTCAACTGATTTTTGACAAATGGTAACAATCAATACAGTGGGAAAAGGGAAACCTCTTTAGTGAATGATGCTGGAAAAACTGGAAATCTACCTACAGAAAGACGAATCTGAATCCCTATCTCTCACCATTAATAAAAATCAATTCAAAGTAGATCCAAGATCTAAACTTAAGACCTCAAACTATAAAACTTCTGGTGGAAAACACTGGGGAAACTCTGGGAAACTTTGGGGTAGGCAAAGACTTCTTAAATAAGACCCCAAAGCACAGGTATTACCAAAATTATACAACTGGTATTATATCAGATTAAGAAGTTTCTTGGTAAAAGACATAGTAATTGATGTGAATTGACAGTCCTCAGAATGGGAGAAAATTTTTGTTAACTACGCCTCAGATAAGGGACTGATAACCAGAATACACAGGGAACTCAAGCAGCTTATATGGAAAAAAATGAATATGATTAACACAATTAAAAGATGGGAAAATGAGCTAAATAAACAATTCTCTAAGGAAGACATATGAATAGCCAAAAAGTATATGAAAAAATGCTCAACATCTCTCATCATAAGGGAGATGCAGATCAAAACCACAATGAGTTACCACCTAACTACAGTCAGAATGACTAGAATTAAAAAAAATAATAATAAATGATAAATGTTGGCAGGGTTGTGGTAAAAGAAGATCCCTTCTGCACTGCTGGTGAGAATGTAAATTGGTCCAGCCACTGTGGAGAACTATGTAGGTTCTTCACAGACCTTCAAATAGAATGACCATACAATCCAACATTTTCACTCCTGAGTATCTACGCAAAGGATAGGAGGATTCTCAGTTGGGAAAATGCTTGCTCATCTATGTTAATTGCAGCATTATTCACAATTGCTAATACATAGAACCAACACAAATGTCCATAAACAGATGAATGGATTGGAAAAGTGTGGCACATATACTCTATGGAACACTACTCAGCTATAAAAAACAGTAAGACCCTAGCATCTGATAGAAAGTGGACAAATATGGAAGATTTACTGCTGAGTGAAGCAAGCTAGGCTATGAAAGAGAGACATTGTATGTCCCCACTTGACATACACTGACTGTCCACACTCTATGGTGGAAACTGAGATATTAGAGTACATAGAGGCATTGAAAATGGTTACAGATTCTGGAGACAATGTGGGAAGAGGGTAGGAGAAGGGGGAGAGTGTAAGGAAAGAAATTAAGGAGAAAGATAGAGGCAAGACATTTATGAACAGAGAAATGGGTTATTATCTGTTGATGATAATGTGTTTTGTATACTCAGCTAGACTGGTGTGCAGTATATTCATGTTGGGTAAATTCAACTTGCAGCAAAGTGATGAATAGTGATTAAGTGTATAAAATTTAAAAAAATAAGTAAATTTTTAAAAAGAAAAGAAAAAAAAAAGAGAAGACAAAGAAGATAAAGTTGGGGAAAGAAGTTTCCCAGAGGAGGCCAGGCCATCTTCCCTCCCTCTTCACTTGCACACAGTCCTCAGTATTCCTCTAGTTAGACTGCTGCCCTCCCAGACAATCTGTCTAACGACCAGCTTAAAGCTCCTGGCATGTGGAATGGTGCTGATGGCATTTTAGGGTTGGCCCTGCTCTCCAGCCTAGTTCATTAATGAGAATTTGGGAGTCTGGGCCATGGCTCCCCAATAGCTTTGCTTTTCTTGGTATCATTCGTTTTGGATAGATTCTTCTCAGCAACCCATGGTGAGGCAGAGTTGTGGTTAACTAGGATTTTATAGTCTTGGATATCTGTACTATGATTCCTTTTTTTAATATTTTAGGTTTTTGCCTTAAGGCTCACGGGCTCACCAGAGAGGGAAAGTGAGAAATCACACCCCTCCCCCAAGAAAGCTGGCCATGCTGCAATCGTTCTCCTCCATTCTCCTCTCTGCATTTTGGGCATGCACACACACACACACACACGCACACACACACCGGATGTGTTTTCCAAGCTGTCAGGTTCAGTACTCCAACTGTGGTTGACCATGTGGGAGTTGAGTGCCTTAACCACCATGCCACCTACTGGCCCATCAGGTTACATTCTAATAATAAAACTCTTAACAAGTTATTTGACTTTTAAAGCCTCAATGTACCATATTTAAGGTGGAAATAACACTGATGTCATTGCCTTATAAAGAAGGAATTAAAGATCTCAGGAGTGAAGTGAAATGTCAGTCACAGGAAACTACTTTTAGTCTTTAAACAAATACTTGCCCTAAGTCTGAGTGACTGTCACAGAACGCCCTGGGTGCGACATAAGATGCCACTGCCAGGCACTGAAGATTTTCTTTCTGAGCCATGCTCCATAGTGATAGCCTTTAGGTCATAGACTGCTTTCACACAATTGTTTCTTGTACTTACAACAAGTTAGAGTTGATACTGAGTTTTTTAATTTAATTCTACCTGTTCTTAGGCTCAAAAGTCACTCATACATGCTGGCCACTCTCTGGTGTTTGTCTTCCTCTCAGACCCCTCCTTGGAGGCCTAGCTGCCAGAGCAAACCATTTCCTGGAGGCAGTGTGGGCCTTGCATGCTCATGTCTCATCCCCGCACACCTGCCTGTCTCCTATTTGTCCTACTGACAAAAGAAAGCACCACTACCACCCACATTTCTCAGACCTGAAACCTAGGACTCCTTCCCTTCCCCCAGGTCTAGTACATTCACAATTTCTCCTGATTCTGCCTCTAAAATATTTCTCAATTCTAGCACTTGTTTGCATCTCTATTACACCACTCTAACTCAAGCCATCCTTGGCACTGACCAGTCAAGTACAATCATATTCCAGTAGGGCTTGCTTACCTCCACTCCATGCCCAGCTCCAAATCAATTCTTCCCAAAGCAGCTAGCAAGAATCTTCTTAAAGCAGAAATCTAACCAAGTAGCTTTCCATCATCATGAGTAATAAGGAACTTGTGTGAGGTCATGTCCATAGAAGATCCTCTATAGGGGCTATGCCTTGGAGTGTGTTATAATTGAACCATTATCCTCTCTCCAATTATCTTTTCACAAAAGACAAAGAAGCACTCGATTGCATAACTTTGGGGGAAAAAATTAACTTTTTCAAATAGCTTATATATCTTAAAAGGTTGAAGTACTCTGTAGTTCTTTGCAAAGCCACTGTGCCTCTGTACTGCGCAGAATCCAGTGTGCTCGTGTTTGGAGGGAGTTCAGACATTATACAGCAGGTACTCAATCAGCATGTGACAGCAGCTCTTCCGTGTCTCTGCATATCATATGTACGAGTGTGTATAGGATGCTTTCTTACTACAAATCAGCAATAGGGGCTTGTGAATAAAATAAATGGGGAAAGACTAAACTACCAAAGACATTCCTAATTTATTTTAGCAGAAGTGCATGCCTTGAAAAATCAGGGCTATCGCAATGCTCAAAAGATTCCTCCTCACTTTATTCCATAAATATTTTTAGTTTCGTACTTATCTCCCAAGACCTGTAAATTTCAGCCTTTTTTTTCCTGCAGTACCCCTAGAGATGCTTCCAGGCACTGCTTATAGGATACTCAAAGCAAAATAAATTCTAATAAGTGACTACAGGATTGGATTCTACCTTCTACAAGCACATTAATAATGAGAAAATTATTGTCTTCACAGGTGAGACACTTTCCTACGACCAGCTACAGTGCTGCTTTTGATGAAGGTCTTACATGTACCTGGATTTAAGACGGTGATTTCCTGAGTCGTGGTCAGAAATTTAAGGAATCCTGGAGATTATCCAAATGACAACTTGTACTGGCTCGTCTTCCAAGAGAAACCTCTGCGTGTGAGATAATAGGGCCTGCGCTCTCACTCGTAGCAAACAACGGCGACTCTGTTATTCCATGCTGATGGCAGGGTAAAGGAAAGGGACTCCCAGGACGTGAAGAGAGGTAGAGGTCGAAATCCCCTTACCCTGGTGAATATAAAATCAAACTTCAAAAAGCTTAGGCAGTAGACGCTCTTGTCCTTCCTGTCCAAACTGTGTTGCTGTCAGTACTACTTCCATATTTTTAGATTCCATCCACATAGAACTTGTGACCTTTGACCATTTTTCTCAATTTCCTTTAGTTTCATTTGTGATAAATCAATAATAAATAGGAAATGTAGAAATTGACAAATGGTGATTTTTTTTGAACTGCATAGATGATCTCATCTGCTACTTTAAATCAATATAATGGGTAATCGGCGTATTTAATTGCAATATTGTGAGTTGTATGAGTGTTACATATGTGCGTAATTTCTTCGAACTGATCATCTTATAACACTGTTCTTAGGTCTGGGAGCAGATTACAGTTAGCTCTGTATCATAAAATATCAACCAATTAGATGAAAAAGAAACTCCAGAATATGGACTTCAGAGAGTCTTTTCTACTTTATGGTTCTTTAAGAACTTGACCTAATTAGAAGCAGACCACATTTAGGCAAAAATACTCTTTGATATTTATGCAGACTTTACAGAGTCGAAGATGCGTTCCCATAGTCAATCCCCAACAGCAAGGCTGTCAATGTTGACACTGCCCCACCACTCCACTGCCAAATTGTATAAGCCCTTCACAATTTTTACAAAATTAAAATAAATGCCATTGGAAGTGAAATCATGTTGGAAACAGAATCACATTAGGGCTGTAGGAGTCTTATAGATTATCACTTGGACAGCTTTTTTGTTTGTTTGTTTAGGAGACTGAGGTCCAAAGATGTGAGCTGACTTGGTCAAGAGGGCACATCTAGTTAACAGCAGAGTCCTCACAGTCCCCTTCCCAGTTTAGTTTCCACTTTGTTCTGGAGGTCAGATGGAACTCCTGTCTGGGGTCTGGGGATCATGGAAGATCGATCACACACGCATTTCTATATGTCCTTGTTTCCCATTTCTGGACTTTTCAGGGGACAGTTCAGTAGTGGTCATTCTTCATTCACATCCCTAACACATCTTCCCGACTTTTTACATAGTCCACTCTGTGTGACGGTGGCCTCAGGGAAGAGATTGCCCTTCTAAGCAGGACAGTTCTGAAGAGGGTTATGGCTACGGTGTCCAATTTCAGGAGAGAGAAGCAGGAATCCTTAGGTGATTGCCATCAAACACATAATACAATTTTGAAAACTGGTTCTGTGTTAAACATTTTCAGCTGAACCCTGAACTGACAGCAACTTCATAATCAATATTAGTTTGAATTGTGGATTGCGCCTGTAAGTAGCTTGAAGAATACTGGCCACACATCTGCATAGCCATGTGCCAGATGTCAGTCAGTCACTACCAAGTGAATTCCTGCCTTTTTCTTTGAGATGTTATTAGAGAATTTGCCTAAAGAGTCTAATAAATAAATAATCATACATATTTGGGAAAGCCTGGAAGGTGTTAATTTATGAATGACAGATAATGAGCAGCTGGGAAGAGCTGTGTAACTGAGGGTAAAGGAATGCAGAACAGGAAAGCAGTTTAAACTCAGGCGGAAGAAGAGTAGAATGCCACAGAAGAGGAGATTAATAACTGTCAGGTCTTGACTTACATAGAGAATCTTGGCCCAGCCTCTGTGGCGCAGTGCTGCAAGCCACGCGGCCGACCGTGAGTTTGGATCCCTGCCTGGTGGACCTGACACATACGGTGCGTGCATATGCCCGTGCTCCTGAACAGCTGCGGGGCTGGGGCAAAGATCACAGCATGACGAGTCCTGTCACGGAGCTGCCCTCTCCTTCCCTGTCATGCAGGTGTGCTATCAAAAGTAGAAAAAACCTTCCTTCCGTTGATCGCCTATTTACCATCTGCCAGCTTGGAAGTGTTCATCTTATATACATTATTCATTCCATACTTTTTTACCTCCTCCTGCAAGCTGCAATATGGAGGCTTGGGAAGGTTCCTGGTTGGCATCTTTAGCTGGAGGGAGCAGGAATTCGAGCACTCATCTGCCTGACTGCAGAACAGGCACTCTCAGTCACCACTCACCTCCTTACTGGCTGTCAGCATTTAGTGAGCATCTCCTCAGTGGTCCCATCGCCCTGCAGCATGCTGCCCTTGTGAGGGCCCGCGACGACTCCAGCCTCCACATTCCCTCAGCTCCATATCCCCCTTGTTCTCTTCCCCATTGCCACAGATTGGACCTTGACATCACCTGGAATGGCTCCATTTCTGGAATAGTCCATCTAGAAGTCTTAACCCATACCCCTAGCCTGATATTTTGTGTCTGTTTCTTTGCTCCTTTATCTCACTGGTGCCCCCGGACCCTGGACCTTTTCTATTATCCCCTCTCCATTCACACCAGCTCACTTCCGCCTTCACTCCTTCCTCCCTCCAGTATTTCATGGACCCTCACTCCCACTCCCTCATGTCAGTATTTTTAATTCTGTTGCCTGATAATGCTTCCATCTTACTGGTCTTAGAAATCCCCAAGAGTGGATAAACCCTATTGCTGAGAATCACACTGGAAGTCTTCCAAGTCTTGCTTGGAAGTCAAGATTTTCCAGAAAAAGTCAAGTAATTGCTCAAGCTTGGGCTCTTACAACGCCATGGTCTCCATCGGTCTATTGATGTTGGCACTCTGGACAACACCTCTGTCTCCTTTCCTCCCTAGCTTATTTTCCCTTTTGTTCAGACTTTCCTCAACCTTACTTCCTATTCAATGGACTTCTTGTTTCAGAGAAAATTAAAGCTCTAAAAGGAAACTCAGCTGCAAACCTACAGACGAACCATTGCAGACCCCACTCTTTTCCCTTCTGTGTGAGAGAAGAGCTATCTCCTCTGAGCCTGAGCTTTCCACAGCTCACCCCTGCAGTTGTCTCTGCCCAGGGCCATCTGCCCTGCCCTCTAAGAACTGCAAGCTATCAATCCTCCACTTTCCTGTGGGAGGTTCCACGGGAATCCCTTAGTCTCTTCTAATGGCCTTCCTATCTTCATTTCAAAATTAGTTTTCATCCTGTTCTTCTTTGACTGCAATCTCCAATTGTGTTCTCATGACAGCTTCTACGAGGATGGGTAATGTGATCGGTTCTGTGTGGGATGCTCCAGGCCTCTCTTTTGCATTTACTCCCAGCAAATGCAGGGGTCCATAGAATAAATGTGGCATGTCTACATGTGTGTGCGCACATAGAACTCTGTGCTTCACATGAACAATGCCATGCACCATCATTTTTTAGTTTTTGCACATATAGTTCTACCTGCTTTATTTTAATCATATCATAGTATTCCATAGTCAAGACAGATCATGATTTAATTAGCTATTTCCTCAATTGTAGGTATTTGGGACTGTAATTCTGCCATGACCATTGTACTTAAAAGAAAAACCTCAGACAATTTAATTTAAGTTTGAGCAAAAAAAAAATATTCAAATCAGGCAGCTCCCCAGAATGACTTCCAAGGAAATCTGGACAGCCACAAACTGGGTGTGACATGTGCAAGAAAGGGAAAAACATGTACGAAAAACAAGTGAGAGGCCAGCAAGTGGCATGGTGGTTAAGGCACTGGGTTCCCAGCTGGCCAAGAGCACTTTGAATCCTGGACATGGTGGCTTGCAAAGCACACTGGGCACATGAGTGTGCATGCCCACAATCCCAGGAGAATGGAGGAAAAGGGACTGCGGCATAGCCATTCCCTGAGAGGAGTGTGTGTGTGGGGGGGGTGGGGGGTGTGGGAGTGGGGGATTTCTCACTTTCCTTCTCTCTGTCTCTCTCTGGCTAGTGCTCATACAGTATGGCAAAACATAAAAAAATGCAAGTGAGGAAGTGAGAAATAATTGGGTTGCTTACAGCTTGATGTTTGCCTGCATTAACACAGTTTAAAGGGCGAGCTGCCCAACTGACCGAAGTGTGGCTGCTGTGGCTGCTGTAACTTAGCAACTTACTAAGGAAGCAGACTTTCCTGCCAGGCTGTGGTTTGCTTATAGGAGCTTAAGCAGGAGTACAGAGGCCTTCACAGGCCAATAAAGTTTAACAGTTCAAACCTCTTTTTACACAGATGAGGATGATTCTTTGGGCCAGGTAACATAAAGAGAAACTTCCGAGTCATAAGATGTGCACCTCAATAAAATATGAAGCTGAATTGTCACACAGTGTGGCTGCAGTCAATTTACAACCACCCAGATTTCAGGTGAATCTGCTGTCACTCTGCTCACTACTACTACAGTTTCAAGTTAACCAACGTAATGAGTGAAAATAATACCCTATAGTTACTTTCTTTTTTTAAAGAGGTTTTTGCCTTAGGGCATGTGTGCTCACCAGAGAGAGAGACACACAGAGACAGTGAGCGGGAAAGTGAGAAACCACTCCTACCCAGGAAATAGCCACACCACAATCCCTTCTCCACAATTCTCCTCCCAGGACCTTGAGCACACAGACACACATGTGCCCAGCGTGATTTTGAAGCCACTGGGTTTGAACCTTGGTCGGCCATATGAGAGTCCAGCAATGTAACTGCTATGCCATGTGTTGGACCCAAGTATTTGTTTATTTATTTTGTGACTTACACATTCCTGTTTACTTACTCTTCTGCTGGGATTTTCATCTTTTTGTTAATTTGTAAGAGTTGTTTACTGTAGATACTATGTCTTTGTCATGTATTATACATAAATATTCTAAGAACATCTATCATTTTCCAGGCTTTTTAGCAATTTATATATATATATA
>NW_006160015.1:170361-199410 GCF_000334495.1 Tupaia belangeri chinensis
TGTCTATTCCAGGTTGAATCCAGAAACTCACCCTCTTAACCTTGCTGCAACTCAGCCCCAGGCACCTGAGCCATACTCAGCCCATCATGTGACTCAAGGAGAACAGTCACAAGGGAGGGAAGAGAAGAAGGTCTGTGATGGGAAGAGTATTCTGCTGAGCTTGCAGAGAGAGAGCTGCAGTTGTCACAGACTGAGGGGCAGAGGCCCTAGTGCCGGGACTTTCTCAGGGTTGTGGTTGTCAATGCCAGTGCACGAGAGCAGGAGTAGCTAATGCTTTGTGGGAGAACCATTAGGATTGTTGCTCAAACTCTTCCTGATGCTGAGAATCCAAGTTTGATTCTAGGAGCAACTGAAAACCTGTTATTAAATTCTCTTCCAGCCTTACCTAACTGGCATAGTTGGTTACTTGCAATGAAACCTCTGACTAATGCAGTCATGACGTTCTATCGTTTTATAATACAGATCTATTAGTTTTGCTATTGTTTTGTCACCTACTTTCCTTCCCTCTCTCCGCCCTTCCTCCCTCCCTCCCTTGGTTTGTGTGACAGACTGAGTGTGGCTTACATGCCTGAGACTGAATTGTAACAAGGTTAAGAGGGTAAGTGTCAGGGGCCAGTAGGAGGCATAGTGGTTCAGGAGCTGGACTCCCACATGGCCGACCACAGTTCAAGTCCTGGACCTGGCAGCTTGTTTTCTCATTTTCTCTTTATCTTTGTCTCTCTTTGATTGGAGGAGTCCGACCCGGTGAGGCCCCAGGATCTGTCTGAGCCCCCCGACCTTTGAGCTCCGCTTCCGGTTGTATCAACACGTTGGCAAGGCCGCTGTTGTGAACCCCCCCGACCTTGGAACAAAGCTTGGGTCAGTTAGCATGTCAGCAAGGCTGCCTGCTATTTGCTCCAGAGAATTGAGGCAGCCTCACTGGGAAGCGACCCCCCTCTGACCCCCCAATTTACTACTATGAAAGAATTGCATAGCTCTCCTATGCATCCTGAGTATATGATAAAATCTTCCAGGAAGTCCCCCAACCGACAGCTCCCCTTTGCTCTGATTACTTACTATTAATTACAATGCTTTACCTCCATGGTCACAATAGAGGGTGGGCTGAAGTTCTTTCTAGGCAGAAGTAATCTTGACCTTTGGAAGGCCCTTAAATTCTTCCTTCCTTTATGTAAAATAGGATTAGGCCAAAACTGGCCCAGGACACCTCTGCCCTCTCCAAGTGAAATAGATAAATATATTAGGATTCCTCAAATTAAGTCTTAGATCCCTACAAAACTGTATAAGTATCATTCTTTATTAGACCCATAAAAACTAAGATCTATTCTTGAGATTTTCTTTTCTCAGCACCATTCTCAGTAATCACAAGATGGCTCCTGCGCCGCATCTGCTTACCGGAACTGCTTTCCCGAAACTGCATTCCATGGAGACCCACCTACAATTGAAGAACTGCACTAGACCCACCCTTAATCCACCCCTGAATAGGAACTGCACTAGACCCACCTTTAATCCACCCTGAATAGAATCTATGTTCTTTATTGTTAAAAGACTTTATGAGCTGATAATTGAAACACGTAGCCCCTCTCCCATTTACTTGTATGTAACACATTTTCAATAAAAAGGCACGATTATTCCTAGCAGTTGTCACTCCTCAGAGGGCGACCTCTGAGGGGTGTCCGGCATAGGACGTGCATGAAAGGCATCGAGGCCTCTGTCTTCTGTTCACCTTCGCTGCCTTCGTCGAGATAACCCACCCACGCCGAGGCTGGACCCCGGCATTTGATGAGTCTAGGAAATTAAAAAGTAATAATCATAAATAAGATAAAATAAATAATATTTTGGGGGAGGTTTTTGCTATAGGGCACATGCACTGGCCAGAAAGACAGAGAGAGACAGAGAGACAGAGAGACAGAAAGCAAGAAATCACCCCCCCCGAGGGGGGATGGTCAGGCCGCAATCCCTTCTCCTCCATTCTCCTCTGGGGATCTTGGACATGCACACACACGTGCCTGGCATGAGTTTAAGACACTGCGTCTGGGACTTGAACCACTGTTGACTACATGGGAGTCCAGCAACATAGCCATTACCCAACTAGCAGTTGGTGTAAGAATCATTTTTTAAAAAATGAAAAAATAGGAGGGTGAGTTTCTGGATTTCACCAATAAGCATGTCAATGGAAATAACCAACTCTGCAGAGATAATAATTAATGTGGTTTATTTCTAAGCATGAATATGTGTGACCCAGGCTTGGGGAAAAGACAAACATGCCTTTCTTGGGGTCATCAGATTCATTTACTTGATTTTGAGAGTGACAGAAAAGGCCTGGGACAGGATGTAGGAAGAGACCTGTTATCAACTGGGCCAGAATGTTCTGTTAATATTTGAGGGTGTGACTCACCCCAGGTCCTATGGAACAGATTTGAGAAATAGGAAGAAACAGTCAGACTTCTGTCCTCAGGCATAAGCCACAGAGTAAGACATTTTCCAGACATAGGGATAGTGACCACAGGGTTTTGGAAAACCATGTTAATGTCTATGTTCCTGAGCTATCCTAATAGAGTTGCTAAGTTGGAACAGCCTTAGCCAATAGATAGTTTTTCTTTTCTTGTGTGGCTCTAGTTTCCCAGCAGGCTGTGCCCTCCCGTCTCTACCTCATACACAAGTATGGTGCCTTGCCAGCTTCTAAAACCAATTTTATAAGAGAGAAATTCATTCTTCAAGAATCTGTTAGAAAGAGAACCAGCAGTTAGCATAATGGCTATGTCGCTGGACTCCCATGTAGTCGACTGCGGTTCGCGTCCCGGACCCGGTGGTTTAAAAAACTCACGCCGGGTGTGTGTGCGTGTGTGCCCAAGATCCTGAGAGGAGAATGGAGGAGAAGGGATTGAGGCATGACCATCCCCCCTGTGGGGTGATTTCTCGCTTTCTGTCTCTCTGTCTTTCTCTGTCTGTCTGGTGAGCGCATGCGCCCTATAGCGAAAACCGCTCCAAAAAAAAAAAAAAAAAAGAATCTGTTAGAAAGAGTCCATAGAATTCTCCATAAAAAGTGAATTTTGTATAGTAATGTTAGATCTTTGATTAGGACTTTCATTTCCATATTGGTTTTGGTCTATTTAGATTTCTCACTACTAAATTTTTACAATTGAATTTAGTATTTTAAATTAATTGGTGTTAAATTAAGCACAAGTATTTCTTATTAATTAAGTCTCATTATATCCATAGCTATTGTCCCATTTCTTCATTCTTTTCTGCTTTATTATCATTTCTCTACTTCTCAATTTTCCTGGTCACTTTTCCCAAAGCATTTCTGATTCATTAATCTTTCATCTAGCTGCATAATCTTGGGAAATTCACTTTAATTCTATGCATCTCAGGTTCATTTAAAAAATAGGTATAGTAATTCATTTTGTATTTATTTTATAAAACTGTTAAATTGATGTATGTAATGCTTGAAACATTACCTGGGAAATATAAGCCTTATGTAAATTGCAATGATTGTTACTTTCTTTTCTTTTTTTTTTTTTAAGGTTCTAGCCATAGGCCATATGTGCTCACCAAAGAGAGACAGAGACAAAGAGAAGAAAAGTAAGAAGTCACTCCCCCTCTTCCCTGGGAGGATGAGTATGCTGCAACTTCTCCATTCTTCTCCTGAAAGTTTGCCTAGCGCGATTTTCCAAGCAGCCAGGTCTGGTCTGGAACTCAGTTGGCCATGTAGGACTCCAGCCCCTTAACCACCATACCACCTGCTGGTCTCTGATTGTTACTGTTTTAAAAATCACATTTTGCTTTGAATTACTGTCTTTTTGTTGAAAATTACAATTTATTTAAGTGTGTTACTTTTTTTTTTAAACTTTATTCCTTTCTTGTGTGAGGGAGAGAAACAGAGATGGGGAGAGAGAGAGAAAGAGAAAGACAGGTAATCTTGACCGCGTTCTCACGCCATGAGCCACCCGCAGTCTCAATCAGCCAGGGTTTCTTGAATGTGCTTGTAGAAAGAGACCTGTGTGTGTTCAGGAAGAGCTGTGAACCCTAGGCATTCTCAGGTAACTCTAGTTGCATTACAGATGCATCACTGACTGATCCTGCTTTGCTCTTAAAAATTGTTGTTTGTGGTTGCTGTTAATCTTTGTAGCTAGCCAGGGATGTGGTAGTTGAGGTGGCTGGATCCTACATGTCCCATTATGCGGTTTGAGTCCCTTACCTGGTGACTTGAGAAACACACCAGGGATGCCCAAAATATTAAGAGGAGAATAGAGAAGAGATTGTAGCATGGCCATCCACCCTGGGGGAGGGGTGGACTTTCTCATTTTCCCTCTCTCTCTCTCTCCCTCTCTCTCTCTTTTTCTGGAGAGTGCACATGCCCTATGGCAAATTGGAGAAAAAAATTTCTATTTAATTTGCAGTATTATTTTCTTATTATTTTTTAAGCTTAAAATCTTGTTCAATTAATATTTTTTAAAAATTGCTTGAGGTGGGACCAGCAGTTAGCGTAATGGCTATGTCATTGGACTCCCACATAGTCGACCGTGGTTCACGTCCGGACCCGGTGGCTTAAAACTCACACTGGGCACATGTGCGTGCATGCCCCAGATCCCGAGAGGAGAATGGAGGACAAGGGATTGCAGCGTGGCTATCTCCCCTGTGAGGTGATTTCTCGCTTTCTGTCTCTCTGTCTCTCTCTCTCTGTCTGGCGAGCGCACACGCCCTATAGCAAAGAAAAACAAAATAAAAAATAAAAACTTCTCCAAAAATTGCTTGAGGGCATGTATACTTGCCAAAGAGACAGAGAGATAAGTGGGGGAACAACCCCCATGAGGGATTGCAGCGTGGCTATCTCCCCTGTGAGGTGATTTCTCGCTTTCTGTCTCTCTGTCTCTCTCTCTCTGTCTGGCGAGCGCACACGCCCTATAGCAAAGAAAAACAAAATAAAAAATAAAAACTTCTCCAAAAATTGCTTGAGGGCATGTATACTTGCCAAAGAGACAGAGAGATAAGTGGGGGAACAACCCCCATGGGGGCATGGTCACCCCACAATGCCTTCTCCATTTCTCCATCCTGTCTGGATTTGGTGTATGCACACACATGTGCCCAGATTTCTTGGGCAAGCGCACGTGCCTGATAGCAAAAATCTCTCTTAAGAAAAAACAAACAAACAAACAAAAACAGTCACTAGCAGATCATTTTTAAAAAATTTGCTAGAGGGTGTGTATGCATGCCAAAGACAGAAAGACAGAGAGAGGAGAGGAAAAAGCAACCCCTTGTCTGCAGGGAAGGATCAGGCCACAATCCCTTCTGCTCCATTTCTCCATCCTTTTTGGGATTTTGGGCATGCACACACATGCACCTGGCATGAGTTTTAAGCCATTGGGTTCAGGACACGAACTGCGGTCGACTGCGTGGGAGTCCAGCGACACAGCCATTACACTAACTGCTGGTTCCCCGCCCAGAATATTTTTCAAGCCATTGGGCTGGTACTCACAACATGGTAGGCCACGTGGCATCTGGCTCCCTTAACAGGTCTCTGGGCTGGCCCCATTGTCACATGATTATGTAATATATAAAAATATCTGCTTTAAGTGAGCATTGGAAAAAGTTATTTTTAAAAATATTTCTTATTTTATTAACATATAATAATAGTACTTATTTGAGGGAGCACAATATGATTTCTACAGTGCAAGACTACGAGGATAATGGTTAAAGCAGGGCAACTAGCACACCCACCATCCCAATCCTTTGTCGCTGCTCGTGTTGGGAACATTTGGATTCCCCCTTTCAGTCCCTTTAACACACTCAGCAAGCTGGGTCTTGTCTACGTGCTCTCCACTGCATGTCACGACGCCGGGCGTCACTCCTATCGTTTGCAATCAGTTTCTCTTATCCTCTCTATGAACATGCCTCTGTCCGCCCATCCTTCCCAGCAGCAGGCAGCCATTCCTCCTCCTCTCTCAAAAAATGTCCACACCAGGACCAGCAGATGGCATAGCGGTTGACCGTGGGTCAAGTCCTGGGCCTGGAGGCTTGAAACTCATGCCAAGTGTATATGCGTGGATTCCCAAAATCCTGAGATGAGACTAGAGGAGAAGGGATTGCACGTACCATCCCCTCTGGGGGGTGATTTCTCGCCTTCGGTCTCTTTGTTTCTCCACCAAGTGCATGCACCCTATAGTAAAAATCTCTAAAAAATTTTTTCACTCCATGAAGCAAATATTTGCACATTGTGATGGTTTTTCAGGTCTGCAAAGTCTGCTACATGTTATCGGTCCCTCTGTTTTGTCTTGTGCTTTCTTTGCGTCACTGTACACATTAATGGAAGAACAAGCCTGGCTGGTTCCGTGTCCTCAGATTTGCCAGCCTATGCGTCTTCCTGCCTGCACCCTCTCTTTGAAGTACCTCACTGGCCCCCCAAAGCCCACAGGGCCTGCAGTCTCCAGTTTTGTCTCCTCTGTTTCATCATCCATGCAGCTGCCATGGTGACCTTTATAAAACTGTAAGTCTCATCATATGATCTGTTTGCCTAAAAGGCATCTTAGCATCCCTCCAGCCACAGCAAATGTTCGTGCATTATCTACAAGGTTTTCAGTCTCTAGGCTCCTGCTACTCCTTCAGCTCTGTTACCATTACTCCTTTTGTCACTTTCCTTTATAACTCACTGCATTTCATTTGGGCTCACGTGTTTGCTGGTCCTGGGGACAGTCTGTGTCTCCTCATCTACTTACCTTTGCAGAGTGCTTCCTGCTGTTTTCTGGAGAATTTCACGTTTACCTCGAGTCTCAGCTCTGTGGCCGTCCCTTTCACAAAATCCTTGACTCCTTCCCATTTAGGGTTAAGTGTTTCTCCTACTCCACTTGGGCTATGGTTCCTGAGTGGTTTGTAAACAATAGAAATTTGTTTCTCTTGGGATCAGCAGACGGCATAGTGGTTATGTCACTGGAATCCCACATGGATGACTGACTTGAGTCCCAGACCTGGTGGTTTCAAAAATCACCCTATGTACATGTGCATGTGTGCCCAAGATTCCAGGAGAAAAAGGGATTGTAGCATGGTCATCCCCCCAGGGGGTGATTTCTCACTTTCCTTCTCACTGTGTCTGTCTCTCTCTCTCTCTGGCAAGCACAAGTGCCCTAAGACAAAAATATCTCAAAAGAAAGAAAGAAAGAAAGAAAGAAAGAAAGAAAGAAAGAGAAAGGAAGAAAGAAAGAAAGGAAGAAAGAAAGAAATTTGTTTCTCTCAGTTCTGAAGTCTGGAAGCCCCAGAGCCGGGCCCTGGCAGATTCAGAATCTGGTGAGGACCCACTTCCTGGCTCCGTGTAGTCCTCGCACTGTGTCCGCCATGATGGAGTTGCTGCAGCTCTCTGGTGCTTCTCTCTAAGGGTACTGCTCCCAGGCTCAAAGGTCCCACCACCCTCATGACTTAATCACCCCAGAAAATCCCACCTCCCAACACTGTCACCTTAGGGTCAAGGTTTCAAAATACAAATTTGGGGAGGATACAAACATTCGGACCATTGCAGTGCCTGCCACTGCCAGCCCAACGCCTTCTGTTCATTTGACTTGGATTCTGTTTGCTATCTAACTCGACTTCTAAAAGCTGCCTGCAAAGTACCGACACCTGTTCCACTTTTGTAACTTGCCTGCTTCAATAGACTGCCAGTCTCTATAGGAACTGGGAAAGGTGACGCAGCTGTTTTGCAGCTTTCCTTGTTTTCTTTGTCTGCAACACCCGTGAGCCCTGGCTATGTAACGCCTGTGACTTCCACACGTCGAGGCCCAGACTCCAGAGTATGGACTCCTGTGGGACCGCCGGTGTAATAACCCGCGTTCTCCTGTTCTCCGGGTGGCACTTGGTTTCTCAGCGGTCTGTCCTCTGCAACGCACTAATCGTAACAAGCCTGACAGTACCACCATTTATTCTTCCGATGATTTTTCTCCCCAAAAGTCTGAGTTCCTCGTGGGTAGACTCTGGATCTGATTATTTTTGTAGCTCTAGCATGTAAAGTCCAGTGGCACAGCTGATTCTCAATCATTATTGTGGAAGGCCGCATGTTAGATCTTGCACACAAACAACTGTTTGTTCTTTTTGTTCCCTTCCCCTAACATGGCCGTCTGCTTCTGTAACCCTGCTTGCTCTTCCCATGAGAAAATAGCTTGGGCTAGCCATACAGAAAACCGTATCCGGGATGACACCCTGCACCTGCTACTGTCTTTGCTAACTAACCAGAAACCCTTGTGTTTAGCAATGGAACTGCTTGCATGGAAACCCCACTCCCCTCATTAACCTGCTTGATTCAGCTTCTGTAACTGCCTGCATAGAAGCCCCTGGTAACTGACCCCCTATAAAAAGACTACTCAAACATCGGTCGGGGGTACAGTTCTGACTCTCAGCCCCCAAGCCTCAGGCTGCAGTTGCTGACCAGCTAATAAAGACTCCCTTACACCTTAATCTAGCTTTGGTGGTCGATATTCAAAAATGATTAAATAATGAATAAATGAGACTCTTTCGTCTATAAGAATTAAACATAATGAATTTGATCCTTTGGTTAAGTTGGGTCAGATCTATTATAATAGAGGAGTCAAGTCCTCATCTATAAATAAAGTTTATTTACTTGTACCTTAGAATAGACCATTGTAATGATGTCAAATAAATCACATAGGTAGGTTTAAAAAGATGAGTTATTTGACCTAATCCATTAACCAAAAACAGTCATTTCCTGTCTTCTCTAAGGGCACTGCTAAATCATATTTTCTTCATTCCGCATGATGCTAATGACAAAAACCAGCTAAAACTGGGCATGTGAGGCGGATAATAAGACCGGATATCCTTCTGACTTTCTCAGAGTCACCAGTTGTCAGGGTTTAAAGGCACTATAGCAACTTCACTGCTGGACTTTCATGGTCAGTGTCATGTAATCAGTGTCAGACAGATGTGCTCTGTGGCCTAGTGGTTAAGGGAACTAGATCCCGCATGGTCAACCACAGTTCAAATCCCGGGCCCAGTGGCCTAAAAAGCCCACCAGGCACACGTGCATGAGTGCTGCCCAAAGTCCTGATGGCATGGAGAAATGGGAGAGAAGGGATGTGGCAAGACCGCGCCCCGTAGGGGGTGCTCCCCTCCCCTCAGCTCTCCAGCTCTCTTTGGCAAGTGTACATGCTTTGTAGCAATTTTTAAAAAGTAAAATGCTAATTTAACAAAATTTTAAATTTTAAATATTAAGAGAAAAAATACTTTGAATTTCTTTCTTTCTGTCTCTCTCTAGAGAGTGCCTGTGCCCTCTGACAATTTTAAAAAAATGTCAGTATCATCCAGTGCCAAGTCCTGGGGGCCCCTACACTGTAGCACTTGGTCCTCATGGTGTCCACCTACTCTGCACAGCCCCTTAAAGGAGCAAGACATTTCATGGCCGTTTCTTTCTTACTTCCACTGTTTTTCTTCACCTGCTTTTCATGACAGAAAATACTGGAAGTCCACGTCTATGGAAACTAAGTCATAGTATGTCCTCCCGGAAGAGGAAGCAGCACCGATGTCTCTTTCCAGTAGCACGTTGTCCGCAGACTTCCTTCGTGCTCATTAGCGGTCTTCAAAAACACTCATGGAACGTGCGTATCATGAAAAAGCTACGCATGGCTTTTTTAAAAATTTAATTGCCAGAGGGTGCATTTGTTTGCCAGAGAGAGAGTGAGTGAGTGAGCGACAGAGGGAGAAAGCAGCCCCCAGTGAGATGTGGTCACACTGCAATCCCTTCTCCTACATTTCTCCAACTGCTGGGATCCAAGGTACACTGGCACAAGCACCCAGTATGTGTTTCAAGCTGCAAGAGCCAGGATTCAAATTGTGGCTGGCCATGCGGGATCCAGGTCCCTTAACCATTAGGCCATGGGACAGGCCCTGGATTTCAAATTTTTTACACCAAAATAAACTTATACTTTGATTCCACTTTTCTGTGAACAGTTGAATAGTTTGAAATCTCCTTACACAGCTGGCTTATTATTCTTCCAGAAGGATCCTAGAATAGAAAACTTTGGTCATATTTTCTTAAGGATGATTGTCTTCTGAGGATACACTTTCTCATTTTTCTCTTCCCTTTCATGATCAGATGGTGTAAGTCTCATTCTCTTAAGAGAACACACTATTTGTGAGAAGGCATGTTACAGAAAGTAGAATTAGTAATGAATCCAACACCTCTCATGAGAGATACTGCGCAGTTGAAAGACTTAAGAACCTTAGTAAAAACGTTGGTACACAGCAGGTTTTCAATATTTTTTCAGAATTGTATGTATAGGCTGAAGGTACAAGCACTTGAATTAAAAAATGTATCTCAAGATGTAGTTGCTTATTCTAAGAAGAAATATCTGCATTTAAAAAATTAGGAAAAAAGACTCATAACTGAAAGGAGTTGTACTTCTCCTTCTCTGACTCCTCAAGGACCTCCTTCTTCACACGGGTGACATTTCTTGGTCATGGGGCTGATGGCAGGCTGACAGATTTGCTGTCAGACTTGAGGTTGGAAGGTCTCCCCCTAGGCTGTTATAAAATGTCAGAATTGACACATCTCCAGAGGAAATTTTGAAGCAAATGCAAAAGGCTATTTTTCAGCTATATGGTTTTAAAAATTCATGGGTTCTTGAATTTGTACAGTTTTGCACTTCTGAGATCAAAATGGTTTATTATAAAATGTGATGTAGAATATCATTTGTTTGGTCAGAACATTTCATCCCAGCTGCTGTTTTATAAAATGAATGAGTTAATTAATTTTTTATTGAACACTCTCTGAATACTATCCTGCCTTTGACCTTGTAGGAATTCTTTAGATGAACTCCATACCCTTTGGGGAATAGGAGGGAAGTAGCTCACAAAGACCCTTTTCAATCTAGAAATGATTTTTTTTTTTTTTTGGAGAGGTTTTTGCTATAGGGTGCGTGCACTCGCCAGAAAAACAGAGAGAGACAGAGAGACAGAAAGCAAGAAATCATCTCCCGGGGGGATGGCCACACCACAATCCCTTCTCCTCTATTCTCCTCTTTGGATCTTGGGCATGCACACATGCGCCCAGTGTGAGTTTAAGCCATTGAATCCAGGTCTCAAATCACAGTTGACTACATGGGAATCCAGTGACATAGCCATTATGCCAACTTCTGGCCCCTCAATTTAGAAATTATTTTGAAGTGCATTTTTCATCTTAAAAATGTAGCTGAATGCGATATCCTTTCCTAGTATACCATGCATGCATTTTAGCAGTAACGTCTTAAATTGCCTGCCACTAAATACAATGTGGACCCTCCAAACGTCAGGGTTCTCCCTGCGGTTTCATGCTCTGCAGCCCCTTTGCTATCAGCCCACAGCTGAATAGTGCAGGATGAACGTCCATCCGAGGTAACAAGGAGAATGAGTGTGGATAGCAGACTCTAAGAAATGGCATGTTCTGCAAAGCACAAGACATTCCACATCCTATCTGCAGACTACCAGACCACCTCCTGTCCTCCCTTCTGTTTCATGTCCCCAAGGGAGGCCCTGTTCTCAGCTTGCACAAACTGCTACCTGTCATCTGTTCTCTGTCTCCTGCCCAGCAGCCTGGCTGGACTGTCCGCAGGTGAAGAGGAAAACACTGGATTTAGGTCAGAGATGACTAGACTCCGCTCAGCCACCAACTCGCAGTGAGAGTTGAGTAAATCGCATGCTTCCTTGGACTGCATTATTGTCTTGTGTGAAATTAAAGGATGGGTTTGAGATCACTACCTAAGTAAGATTGCTTCAATGTCTTTTTTTGAAGTGTTCCTTCCCCCCCCCCCCAGTGTGCTCACTGGAGAAAGAGTGAGAGGGGGAAGTGAGGGATGGCCTGCCCACAATCTCTTCTTCTCCACTCTCCTCTTGGGATTTTGTACATGCATGCATGCATGCCTTGTGTGATTTTCAAGGTGCCAGATCTGGGACTTGAACCACAGTTGGCCATGCGGGAATCCAGCACCTTAACCACCAAATCACCTGCTGACCCAGATCCCTTTAATTTACTGATTCCCTCTCTCTGGCTACATTTACTTTAGCATTGCAAATGTTTACAAACATGAGTGAACAGGTGGACTCTGAGAGGCAAAGGGAAAAGTGGGCTTAGTAAGTATAAAGACAAAGAATGAATGATGGTTTATTAGTGCTCTTTCAAACTGATCAGAAACAAATTAGATAACTATGGGAGGGAATGTTTCCCTCCTAGGCAAAGTATGAACACTAAGGACATGCTTTCCAGCAACACTAGTTCCATTTTTATTACCACCTAGGCATGCACTACAACCGCATATGGTCACCTTGGAAGACACCCAGGACAGATTTCAAGGAATAGGAAATTCGCCTGGTCAGTAAACAGGAGTACTTTCGTGGGGACTGTGATAAATACTGGCTGCGTCATTTGGCACAAGTTGCCAATGTGAGCGGCTGAAAACTATACCTGCCTCTACATAGGAGGAAGGGAGTGAGGGAAGGAGGAAGTGAGCCAGATTCCAGAAACCAAAATCATTGTGTTGTTTCTCTGGTGGGTTTCCGCTGTGTACAGTGGAATGATCTGATCTCAAAGGATATCAAATCACTGAAAGTAATTTAAATTACTTATAGGAAAAATATCATAGAAAGTAACAGGATCTCTTATTTTGCCATAGAATTCATGACTGGGATCAAAATGTAGTGCCTACCCCTTTTATTTTTATTTGATTTATTCCACGAGGAACGAGATGAGGGTGTTGTGGAGGGCTTCTCTGATGATATCCACGTTCTTGGTGTTTCAAGCAAAGAATTGGATGACACACGCCAACAGTGAGAGGAAAAGGTAGTTTATTAAGTAAAAATGAAAGTACACTCCCGAGAGGCAGGAACGGACCTGAGCGTTCAGAGAAAAAGCAGCTCAAATGTCCCGGGCAGTTGCATTCTGCAAGCTTTATAGCTGTTAATCTAGGAAACGTCTGTAGATCATTGGGTGGGCCCATGGACTGCTCTCATCTCATTGGCTGTGGCAAATGTTTCTGGGCCCCCGGAACCGTCTCACTGGCTGTATCAAATGTGGCTTAATCAGCTAGCATCCCCTTTAATCTCCTGCCTACATCACTTTGGGCAGGGTATTTTCTGCCCTGATTGGGCTTTCCTATCTAGCCACATGCGCAATGTTCCAGCCCCTTTGCCCACTTCTTTGCTAGCTTTCTCCTGCCTCTGTGGGGAGAGAAAAAGATAAGCAACCCAGAAAGGTCTTCCCTCCATCATCAGCTTCCACCAGCCAAGACTGCAGGCGCGTGAGCACTCCCAGGACACACGCCCTGGTGCACAGAGAACCCTGGTCATGAGCTGGGCATTGCAAGTGCCGTGTTACTGCTGTGCTACCGCAGCTATCCTGAGCCCCCCTCCCTCTGGTCCTCTGTTCTTCCACCCATTGTATTTCCCACTTGGAGCCTTGAGAAGTATGAGAAAAACAGAGGCAGTCATTTTCCCGTCCTCTCCTGCTACAGTCTGCGTCTCCCTGGAGTCATTGCAGAGGGCCCTAACAGGGCGGCAGCCTTTGCTTTCTCTCCGGTTCCTGTGTGTGCTTCCACTTACCATCACAACAGTGTTCCTTGAATCCATGTCTTGTTCACTCAGCCGGGAGCCCCTGCTGTCCTGCCCTGGAACTCCCCTTCTCCCTGAGTCCTTCTGACCCGCCAGGTATCAGTTCAAAGGTCGCTTCCCAGAGGCACTTTGTTCCTTGGCCACCTGGAGAATGTAGCCCCTTCACTTTGACATTTCCGCTTTTATATCATTGGTAGAATTGAATCTTCCTGGGATTATCTTGTTTATTCATTCTATATTTTCCTCTAATGTCCCTTCACTAGAAGACTCTTTTTTTTTTTTTGGAGAGTTTTTTTTTTTTTGCTATAGGGCATGTGCACTCACCAGACAGACAGAGAGAGACATAGAGACAGAAAGCGAGAAATAACCCCCCAGGGGGGATGGTCACGCCGCAATCCCTTCTCCTCCATTTTCCTCTTGGGATCTTGGGCACGCACGCACATGCGCCCGGCATGAGTTTTAAGTCACCAGGTCCAGGACATGAACTGCGGTCGACTAAGTGGGAGTCCAGTGACATAGCCATTACGTTAACTGCTGGTTCCCAAGAAGAGAAGACTCTTGATGGTGTTGATTTCACTTGACTAACAGTATGAGGGAGTTTAAAAATTTGTAGAAAATGGAAATCCAGAAGGTAGCGTGGTGGTTAAGGCACTGGAGGCCCACATCACCAGCGTTTGTGTTCTAGACTCGGTGGCTTGAAAGTCATGCTGGGGACATGTGTGTATGTGCCTAAAACCCTGAGAGGAGATGGGAGAAGGGATTGTGGCATGGTCATCCCCCCTGAGGGGTGACTTATCACTTTCCCTCTCTCTGTCTCTGTCTGTCTGTCTTTCTGTCCAGCAAATATACATGCCCTATGACAAAAAAAAAATTAAAATATGAAAATAAAAATAAAAACTTCACTTCTTAAGCTCTATCAAGTTCAAACTACATTTTTTAAAGTGATGTCATCCATTCAGTCCTACCTAAAGAACTAAGGGTCTTGGGAGCTGAACTATGTCAATGTAGTCTTTCTAACATTATTAGCAGAAGAAAAATGTGTACCCTTTAAAAATGTTTCCAGATTCTTTAGACAAAAAGAAGTCAGAAAGAGCCAAATTGGGAGTGTAAGGTGGATGCCTCCTGGTTTCCCAGCTAAATGCTCTCAGAAGTGTCCTTGTTGGATGAGAGAAATAAACAGAAGCCTGTCAAGGTGGAGAAGGGCTCTCTGGTGAAGCTTTCCAGGGGGTTATCTGCTAAAGCTTTTGCTAATTTTATTAAAACACTCTGCCGATAAGCAGATGTTATCACTCTTTGGCTTCTGGCAAGTTAATAAGGAAAATATCTTAAGCATAACCATGACCTATGCTCGTGCACAACTGCTCTGACTGGACCACCTCCACTGCTCGGTAGCTGTTGCTTTGACTGTGCATTGTCTTCAGGGTTATACTGGTAAAAATCATGTGTCAGCTCCTGCTACAATTCTTCAAAGACATGATTCAGGATCTTGATCCACTTGTTTAAGTTTTCCACTGAAAGGTCAGCTCTTGTCGGCAGCTGATCAAACAGAAGTTTGCTTGACTTTAGTTTTTCCATCAGAACCGTGTAGGCTTAATCAGTGGAGAAGTTCGTCATGTTGGCTATTATTCCTGCTCTTCTAGTCCTCTTCAACTGGTCCTTGGGCAAGATTAATCATTTCCTCTCAAGTTAATGCGGAAGTCTGCCATCATGGGCATCATTTTCAACACCACCTTGTCCTTTGAAAACAAAATATCCATTTGTAAACTGCTGAGCGCTTCAGGGCATTTTGCCCCTAACTTTTCCTAAAGCATCAGTGACTTCACCATTCTTTTTTTTTTTTAATTTAAATTTATTTATTTCCATTCATTTACTGTACATCATTATAGCATACAAAATGAGATTTTCCATCCAGAATACCCTGTATATTGGCTCAATCAAGCACATCAACATACATGTTATCGTCAACAAATAATTTTCTATTTATTTCCTGTATATTTTGCTTTTTTTTCCTATTCTTGATTCCCTCTCACCCTCTGCCATCTCCCACTCTCCTCCCACACTGTCTCTGGTATCCAAGGTTGTTTTCTATGCCTTTTTCTCCCCACATTTTATTGATTTAATAAAGATCTTAATTAATCTAAATCTTTTCAATAGCAAGCACAGCTGATATATACATATCCATGAACACAAGTCTGACTTTAGGCATAAACCTCAGTGAGTAGAATGAACATACTATAAAGTAGCACCTAGCTGGGGTTATATGGCTTACCGCAGTCACCAAATAAGTGTTTTTAATGCATTTTTTCTAATTTCAAGAAAAAGTTTTGTTTTTTTTTTCTGAAAAATTTTTAAAATTAATTAATTTACATTCATTCCCTAAGCATCGTCACAGCATAAATATACATATATAACTTTTTTACCCCTATTTCTGACCCTCTGCCCTTTCCCACCCTCTTACACTATATCTGGTGTCTACAGTTGTCTTCTATTCCTTCCCCACCCATTTTATTGATCACACAATTTCTTAAATAATCTAACTACTTTCAATAGCAAGTTCAGGTGGTAGTTTCAAGAAAAGCAGTTTTAACTTTGACAAATCAAAGAAATTCTTTTTTTTTTCCTTTTTTTCTTTTTTTGGAGAGGTTTATGCTATATGGCGTGTGTGCTCGCCAAACAGACAGAGACAGAGAGATAGAAAGCGAGAAATCACCCCCCAGGGGGGATGGCCACGCCACAATCCCTTTTCCTCCATTCTCCTCTCGGGATCTTGGGCACACGCGCACACGTACCCGGTGTGAGGTTAAGCCACCAGGTCCGGGACTTGAACAGCAGTCAACTACATGCGAGTCCAGCAACATAGCCATTACGCTAACTGCTGGTCCCCAACAAATCAAAGAAATTCTTAGGAACTTTGCTTAAAACTTAAAGCTAGGAAAAAGGTTAAAATTCTTTTCAAATAGCAGGCACATGAACCTATTGACATCTCAAGACAGGACAAAAATCTTTAAAACTAGACAACAAAGCCTGGAAGAAAATCAGCAATATTTTAGTCAAAAGTCATAAAATCCTATTTCACCAGTTCAGTCTCATGTACTTAATCTATCTTCTGTTGTGGTTCGATCTTCCTGATTGAATTATGCGATATAATATTCAACTCCTGACTTGTCCCTATGATTAAGTTGGCCATTTTCTGCGTTTTTGAATTCTTATTTCGGTGTGTCTGAATTTAATTTTCTTGATAGATAGCACTCCCTTGAGAACTTCTTGGAGATCTGGTCTGGTGCTGGTAAATTCTTTCAGGTTTTGTTTATCTGAGAATGTTCTTGTCTTTTCTTCCCATATGAAGGATAATCTTGTTGGGTAAAGTATTCTAGGTTGAAATTGCTTTTCCCTTAACACTTTGACTATATTTTCCCATTATTTCCTCGCTCACATTGTTTCCGATGAGAGGTCTGCTGTTAGCCCAATGGGATGCCCTTTTTAGGTAACTTGCCGTTTTTCCATTTCCAATCTTAGTATCTCGTCTTTGTCTGCAGTTTTGGTCAACCTGGCTATAATGTGTCTTGGAGAAGATCTTCTTGGGTTTATTCTATTTGGGGTCCTTTGTATTTCTTGGGACTGGATCTTTGAATGCCTCTACAGGTTTGGAAAGTTTTCTTACAGGATTTTATGGAATAGATTATCAATGCCCTTATGGGTTTCTTTGCCTTCTGGGATACCAATTATCTGGATGTTTGGATATGTGATGGTATCTAGTATTTCTCGTATATTTTGAGAGGGAAATTTTCTCAGTCTTCATGGTGGATTTTTCTAGGCCAGCAATTTTCTCTTCTACGTCTGAGATTCTATTTTCTGTATGATCTAGTCTACTTTTAATACTTTCAAGGGAGATTTTGACTCCCTATATTATAGCCTCCATCTCTAAACAGGTCCATTTGATTCTTTTTTAAAGTGTGTAATTCCTCTTTCAGATCTTGCAAGAATTTCCTCACCTCCTGGAACTTGTCATCTCCTTTCTCCTTTTTTTTTTTTCTTCTGTAGTTCATTATCTCTTTTCTCTTTCATCTGTGTTAGCTTTGCCATTATGAATATTCTAAATTCTTTATCAGATATTTCCATAATTTCCATTGAACTGTCTGTGGATGAAGAAAGCTATTCTTTTCCGTTGGAGGAGAGATATTTGCTTGCTTTCCCATATTTCTTGTGGCCCTGTGTTGATTTCTAGTCATCTGATGGATAGTGTGTTTCTTCCTAAATTTGCAATTCAATCTGAGTGTTCAGGAGCATGCAGAAAGAGGTGATCTGGAATCTCTTTGCCATTCTGTTTTGATCCTTTTGTGCAGCAGATTCAGTAGATATTGGGGAATGTGTCAACCTTAATAGTATTTGGATGTTTGGCTACAGTTCCTTAGATCTGTCTAGAAATACAGTGAATGGAGATTGAAGAGGAGAGATGAGATAAAATAAAAAGAAAGGGAAATAGAGAGAGAAAATTAACAACCAAGAAACAGAATAAAAGAAGAAAAATAAAAACCTAAAAAGCTTTTTTTTTTAAGTAAAAACTAGAAAATGACACAGCTCGCTTGTGCACTGTGCAAAATCACTAGTTCTCAGAAGCCATGAAAGTGTCTTCTTCTGAAAGCCTGCCCCTTGCCTCTCCTGGGTGGGAAGGGAAGAGGGGATTATTAACAAGATAAAGGCAAAGGAGGGGCTGAAAGCCAAAAAATATTTTACCAGAAAAAATTTGAAAAAGGAAAAATTACAAAAAAATGAGAAGACAGAGACTGAAGCAGAGAGAGACTGAGATAGATACAGAAACAGAGATAGAGAAAGAGACAGAGATAAGGCTTGAGGAACTTCCTACCACTCAAGTTTGTGGGTTGGAGGCTGAATTATCAGTAGAAAATCTTCATTTCTCTTTTTTCCCTGAAATCACTAGTTCTCAGGAGCCGTGGAGGAGTCTTATTCTGAAGGCCTGCCCCTTGCCTTTCTACTTGAGTTTGTGGGCTGGAGGCTGAATTATCAGTAGAAAATCTTCATTCCTATCTATCTATCTATCTATCTATTTATTTATTTATTTATTTATTTATTTATTTATTTATTTATTTATTTATTTATTTATTTATTTATTTATTTATTTATTTATTTATTTATTTATTTATTTATTTATTTATTTATTTATTTATTTATTTATTTATTTATTTATTTATTTATTTATTTATTTATTTATTTATTTGGCTTCACTATTCTTCAAGCCAAGCTTCACATAAACTTGATGTTCTACTTGCTTTAATTTTGGCAGAATTCTTGTTGCTCTGACAAGCGTTCTTTTCAGGTTGATATCTTATTTTCCTTAGTACCCCCAACTCGATCCTGTTAAGACATGTTCTAACAAGTTACTACAAATTTGTTTTGGTCATTTGGGTTGATTACTTGTCTTAGCAATTGTGAACAGTGCTGCAGTGAACATGGATATACAAATGTAAGTGTTCCTATCCTCAACCCAAATGTCCAAGAACAGATAAGTGGACTGAAGAAAAGGTGGCACATGTATTCTGTGGAATACTGCTCCATCATAATGTACCACGAGACCCTGACATTTGATACAAAGTGAATGAATATGGAAGATTTAACGCTAAATGAAGCCAGGATATAAAATACAGTCATTAGGGGACTAGCAGGTGGCATGGTGGTTAAGGCACTGGACACTCCCACATGGCCGACCATGGTTCGATCGAGTTCCAGACCTGGTGTGCTCTTTTCTCACTTTCCCTCTCTCTCTCTCTCTGGTGAAATGAAAATAAATGAATAAATACATACAATTAATTAAGTAATTCTTTAAAAAGAAAATAACAGATATTACATGTCCTTGCTTAATATATACCAAATGTCTGCACTCTATGGCAGAAACTGTAAGATTGGAAAGGAGGGAAACTGAAGATACTAGAAATAGTATAGGATGAGGTGGGTAATGGGGAGGTAGGAAGGGGATCAGAAAGAAATAAAAAAAAAAAACATTTAAGAGGCACAGAAATGAAAAGTTATCTGTTGATGATAATGTGCGTAGTGATATCTATGACTTGACTAACACTTTATTCATGCAGGGAAAAAACATTTTGTATACTGTAAAGATGCACAGAGACTAAATAAAATTTTTAAAAGTTATTTAAAATAAGGCAAAAACAATCCAAGTTTATTTTGGCATATAAGTAGACTAAAATACATGCAAAGCTTTTGCATATTTGCATCCCCATAAACTTTTTCAAAATTGATTATATGTCTCTGGCTCAGATTATCCAGTCCACAGTAGATAGTGAGTACACACTCATCAACACTTTGACTGGCCATCTAGCCAAACTCCCAGTGAAAATACTCCAGTAATTTTCCACAAGTTTTAGGAGATTCTTGCCTGAAATCCAAAGACCACCCGGTCATGGTCTTCATTATTCTGACGCCGAGTAAGTTCCCACTACCCCAACCCTACTTCCCACTGAAGTAACAGACTTCACATGTTCTGAGTACAACGTTTCCCTGGAATGGTCTTCTCTTCCTCATCAGAATCTGTCAAAACCCCATTCTCCCTTTTGAGCCCTGCTCACTGCCTTTGTATGAAGACTTTCCTGATCTGGCTCTGCCAACCACACAGTTTGAATCCAAGGCCCAGCAGCTTGAGAAATATGCTAGGTACGTGTGCATGCCTGAAAGGAGGGAGCAGTGGAGAAGGGATTACATCTGACCGTTCCCCCTGGGGGGCTGCTTTCGCCTCTCCTCTCCTGCTCCCTCTGTCTCTCTTTCTTTCTATACATTTGCCCTCTATCAAGAAACAAGGAGAAAAAAAAAAAAAGAAAAGAAGACTTTCCTGGTTTCTTCCTCTCTTTCTTTTGACCTTAAACTCCTCGTGTACTTTGATCTTATTTCCTGTGTGACCCTTTAAAATAATAAGCTTTCTGTGCACTGGTCTTAGGATTCTCCTAGTGACCAGCAATCTGCTTAAAAATGGCCCACCATTTTTTTTTATGATCTAGTTCTATATTTACTGACAAAATGGCTTTAGAGCTGCACAGACTGAAATTTATGTTTATTTCTAAAACATGTAAATGAAAATAAAAGAAAAACAAAATTTTAAAAAAAGTAACCTCCTCAAAATTAACGAGAAAACAAAAATGGAGGTTAATCCTAACAACATCAAATGTGTGTGAGTGTTTAGCATGTTCCAGGAAGCACTCCGTTTTACACACCTTATTTGAATTCACCAGCACCCTTATAAGACAGGTAACATATCCCTACTTTTAGCATCTAGGGAAACAAACATTTTGAGCAGTTCTTTATTTCTCCTGGAGGTCACAAAGCACGACAGTGGCCAGGTAAAGTGGGACTCCGTGGCTCCAGTGTCCCTGCTTTTAACTGGTCTCATCACCATGTATTTAACATTTTTCAGAGAATGAATTACTATTTTTTATTTTTTTAGAGGTTTTGCCTTAGGGCGTGTGTACTTACCAGAGAGAGACACAGACAGTGGGAAAGTGAGCAACCACTACCCAAAGGGGATGGCCATGCCACAATCACTTCTCCTCCATTCTCCTCTAGGGACTGTGGGCATGCAAAGTCCCAGTTTTCAAGCCTTACGTCTGGGTTTCAGACCATGGTCAGCCATTTGAGAGTCCAGTACTTTAGCCACCATGCCACTCGCTGGCCCCCTGTCTCCATTATTCACTCTGAGCCCACCTGCCCAGAGGTGCCAGCCACATCCGAGTCCACAACCCGTGTGTGACACAGGGCATAGTTATTCTGTTCCCTAGGCTGTGAGCATCAGGGTGACTTCCAAACTTGTAATGAATGACAACTCATAACTCAGTCTTACCGTTTTCTCAAAGAGATGTGTGTTTCTTTAAACATGATTATATTATAAGGGGCCTCAGCACAAAGTCAGGTCTGAGAAGCTGAGAAAACTCCAGCCTGGCCCAGGTGGGGTTGGGAAGAGGGAGGAATGGCTCCTTCCTCAGGCAGCAGAAAGAGGGCTGCTCTTCCCTCAGCCAGAAAGCAGGATGGGATTCTGAAACTTCCAATAATGAGTCAGTCATTGTTTTATCTGCAGCCCGTAGACCAAAGAAGCCATGAGCGCCCTGAGTGAAATATGCCCTAGGACGTTTATTACCAGCGTTAGCAGTAATTTAGCCCTCATTAATCAGAGCAGTCAGCCACAATACTTCTCAATCATGCGGGATACTTACTTTCCTAGTTGGCTGGAATATTTTATTCATGCATTAGTCTCGGAGGCTCTGCAAACAGCTTGTAAATTTAGACAGGGCCCCACATCCTGAACAGTGCGGCGTCCTTTTTTATGGCTAATTTATGGCCCGTGTTTATATTTGTGCCAGGACTCGGGCTTTCCCACTGATCAAGGTTTGAAATATGTGGCTGTAAACTCCGCATTCACATGGGTCCGTCAGATGAGTAAGAGTGCACCGCGTCCTCCCTAGCACTGCTAGCTGTGGGCAACTGAGCCTCAAAGCAGTGCCTGCACACACCTCCCCGGAATCAGTCGTTCAGCTTAATATCCACAGGAGAAGGCTTCTCTGTGCAGTGTATGTGTTAACCAAATTCCTATTTGAAAAATAGCAGGAATATTTGTGAGGAAGCTGGAGACATCTTTAATTCTGCAGCATCAGTGTGGAAGTTCTGTGTCTTTGAAAACACGTGTTCTCATGCACATGTCCTCGTGGGCCTGTCTGGATTAAACAACCAAAAATTTAAAATTTATATAGAGAGAAGAAGGTACAAAACTACTGAGAAGACACTAAGTACAGTCTTAGAGGGCGGGAAGACTCTGGTTCTGGAACTTGTGCCTGGCTGGGTCGCACTTACTGTCACCATGTTATGTTCTGATGCATACAGAACGATTCCTTCCGTAATATGGATTTTTTAATATATATGTTTTATTTTATAGGGCACAGAATTGCCCTCCATCCTCAGCAGTCACTCTAATGTATGCTGCCTTTATTGAGCTCTCCTTTGGTATAACCCACGCGGCACACTAACGAAACGGGCCAGAGTAACTAAGCCCTACCCTGGTTGACTCACCCAGACTCCCAGTTTCTCTCTGCAGATTAAAACCAGGGTAGAGACTTGAAACAGAAAAATTCCAAGAGTGAGTGAGGATCAGGAACAGGACCTGTACTAGAAGAATCAGTAACTTCAAACTGATTGACTAAAGGATATAGAAACACAGTAAATGGATGTGAATACCAGATATAGTGTGTGTAGAGTCGAGTCTGAGGAAGGACATTCAGAAGAAAAATAGAGAGGCAAAGCACTAATGAGACAAAGAAAGGTGCTATTATCTGTTGAAGATATTTTATAGTTTTATCAACTGGTGTAGGGAGAAATGTTCACATGTTGAAATATTTGCTTTGTAAACTAAATGACGTGATTGAGTGTATAAAAGAAAATGAAATAAATAATAATAATAATAATAATAATAATAATAATAATAAAAGAATCAATAACATTGTTTTCATTGCTCGAGGGCACATGCTTTCCAGAAACAGATAGAAAGACAGAGACAAAGAGACAGAGCGAGGCAGAGAGAGAAAGCATACCCCCAGTGGGGCATGGTCACACTACAATCTTTTCTGCTCAATTTCTCCACCCAGCAGGTGATGCAGTGGTAAAGCACTGATTCCCACATGGCTGACAATGGTTCAAGCCCTGGACGCTGAAGCTTGAAAATCATGTGAGGTGCTTGTGTGTGCATGCCCGAAATCCTGAGAGGAGAATGGAGAAGGGACTGCAGCATGGCCATCCCCCGGGAGGTGACTTCTCACTTTCTCTACCACTGTCTCTCGCTGGTGAGTGCACACACCCTGTCACAAAAACCTTAGAAGAATTTTTTTTTTTTCCATTCTGCTGGGATTTTGGCATTTTTCAAGCTGCAAGGGCTGGGATTTGAACTGCAGTTGGCCATGTGCGTTAGCTGCCTTAACTATTAGGCTATGGGCTGGCCCAAGAAAGTCTTTTATCTAACGGCCTTATGTAACTCTACTGACTTATTTGCAATAGCGGTCTATGTCAGTTTAAGAAAATGGCACCAGTATTTTCTTCCTCCCTCCTCTCCTCCTTCTCTTCCATCTTTCTTTCTTCTTCTTTTTCTCTTTTCCTTTTTTCTTTCTTTTTCTTTTTCTCTTTATTTCTTTCTTACTTCCTTCTTTATTTCTTTTTCCTTCTCTTTCTTTTTTTTTAACTTCCATTCTTTCTAAAGCTTGCACACATCACAAGGGAAATAATTGCTTCACAGAACTTCTATGGGAAGATGCCAACTTGAGGCAAATGATTAGAAACTGTGGGGAACCAGCAGTTAGCGTAATGGCTGTGTCGCTGGACTCCCACGTAGTCGACCGCAGTTCGCATCCCGGACCCGGTGGTTTAAAACTCACGCCAGGCAAGTGTGTGTACATGCCCAAGATCCCGAGAAGAGAATGGAGGAGAAGGGATTGCGGCGTGGCCATCCCCCCTGGGGGGTGATTTCTTGCTTTCTGCCTCTATGTCTCTCTCTGTCTGTCTGGCGAGCGCACGCGCCCTATAGCGAAAATCTCTCCCCCCAATAAAGAAAAAAAAAAAAACCTGTTTTTTCCCTTCCATATGAAAATGTGACCCTCAGTTAACTCCACCTATTCCCAGGCAGCCTGAGAAGAGCTGGATTTTCCATTATGCTAAGAGCAATGCTTCTTCTGGTAAAAATGCTCCCTGAATGCCACACTGCACGTGAATCATGCACCTGTGATGGAAAAGGGTCGCTGTAGGCTTCTCCAGCACAGCGCTCTTTCACCCGGGCATGTCTCTGGTAGAGACCCTGGTGGGTGTGCCCATGGAGCTGCCATGAAAGGTGTGGCATGAGCTCTCTAAGTTGGAGCGGCCCTTGCACTTTCTAGGTGAGTCTAGCTTGCTCACAAATGAGCACCACCCAGAGAGCTGCAGAAGGCAGAGCCAGATGGCCTCGTGGGCTGGGAGCAGCACCAGCAGAAAAGGCTGCCTCAGAATGGCAAGCTGACTTTCTGCCCTGTACCCCTTAGAGGAGACAGGCGCCACATGTGGTCACTATGTCTTGAGAGTATCGAGGGCTAAACTGAAAAGGCCCTGCTATGATTTTGAATGTCCACCCAAAACGCATGACTTGAGATTGGGTGTGGAGGTATTATGAAAAATTTTAATACCTTTATGGTGTCAAAAGGTAGGGCCTTGGGAGTGATTAGGTGATTATGGTGGGGCCCTTCTGATCGACTGCTGGTGAGTTTATAAGGAGAGAGACAGAGAGACAGACAGATAGACAAACATGTTTTGTAGCTATAGACAGTTGCCAAACGTGGTCAGTAATAGACTGGAGAATTCCAAGTTTCAGTTAAACTAAAAAGGCCCCACAGTCATTTGGAATGTCCCCCAGATTTACATCTTAAGATTTGGTTGTGGTGAGGTCAGCTGGTATTGTGGTTAAGGTGGCTGGATCTCCCATGGCCGACCCTGTGGTTGTAAAGTGGGGTCTTTGGGGAGAGATTACGGTTGAGGTCATCAGGTCTGAGGCCCCATGACTGACTCCTGGAGGGTTTATAGGAAGGAAGGAGACCAAAAAACTCATGTGCACAGGTGTGTGCCCCTATTGTCTCATAATGCAACACCCCCAGTGTCAGCCAAACCCAGTTAACAGGGAAACGCTTCCCAAATGTGACCCCTGAACCTTGGATCTCAGACCTATGAGCTGAATAAACTATTATCTCAAATTTCCCAGACTCGAGTTTTTATTATTAGTAGTATTAACAACAAAATGGACTAGAACAAGCTCCTGTCAAGTGCTGTGGTTGGTCCTAAGAACCTAAAAGTCTAACCAACATGGAAAAATGTATTTTAACCCATATAGCAAAAGAGTTTCAAAGAAAACATTTTCTAAATCACTTTGGAATAAGCCTTGGCTATTTTTCTTTCTTCTTTTTCTAAACATTTTGGCTCTTTCTAGTGAGGTGTCTCCACCCTGGGAACACATTGATCTTTTGACAGAGATGGCAGGCAGGGTGGTTCATGTGTCCTTCAGCGGCCCTCTTTGGTTTGATGAACTGTTTTTTTCCTTCTTTTTTCCAGAGAGATTTTTGCCATAGGACATCTAGCCAGAGAGACGGAGAGACAGAAAGTGAGAAATCACCCTCCCTGGGAGGATGGCCATAGTAGTCACTCCTTCTCCGTTCTCCTTGTGGGAGTTTGGGTACACACGCACATGCACCCAGTCTGAGTTTTAAGCCACAGGGTCAGGGACACAAATGACTTGGTCAACTCTGTGGGAGTCCAGGAATGTAACCATTGTGCCATCTGCTCATCCCAGATTTGATGCACTTTTTCATTCTTTTGGCTGTGCCCTGAATTCAGATAAGTGGCCTATAATGAGGAGATTTGTTTTACCATGCAGTCAGTTCTTTGACATAGTCTACTATTTTATGAGTAAACTCAACAGTGATAGCATGAAGAATAATGATTTACTTGGAATTTGTTGAAAAATATGCCGCTTGAGCTCTTCTATCATAAATTGGATATAGAACTTCTTTTTAAACGAATCCAGATGGTGTATTAAAGAACTGTCAGGGGGATTAGCTCCACGCTAGTGGGTGGGAATAGCAGGGATCGAGGACTGGTCTGAGTAACTACTGTCTTATCTCTGTTAAAAATATGGATTCATAAACTCTCAGCAGCATCTGATTTTGCTTTTTGACAAAGTCAGATTGTAATTTCAAGTGATTTTAGACCAGACGCTGTACATGGCGCTTCGGAGGCGAGGTCACAGAAACGTGGTGTGAATTTTCCCAGTTTTCCTCAAGAAGACAAGTCATAAGAGAACATTGTGGGTTCACTGAGATTGCTCTCATTTCCACAGGGGCCTTGCAGCCTTTCTGCCACCCTTATGTGAGAGGAAACTGAGCGTGTGGGTATAGAACACTGTCGAAATGAGCCGCCGTACGCCAGGTTCCTTGCCACCTTTACTACCAGGTATTTTATTGAGTTAATCATTACACTGCTCCAAAATAATTCTTTCTTAACAGTCCCGAAGTGCTGTGGGTGTTCATGAATAATCCTCGGATAGGCACAGAGTTAGATTTTGGATTTCCTAGGGTTTGGACTAGGTTGTGATTTTCCTGTTTGGCGTCTAGTTTGTTGAAGCATGTCTATGCAAAAGTCCTAACCTTCTGTCCGGCTTACTAAGCCAGCATTCTTCCAGAGACTGCTTGATAATAAAACCTCCCATGTGGTTCAGATGCAAGAAAGTGTCTCCTGGTGTTCCAGCCAAGCACAGATCAGGTCGGGATTTCTGCATTTGCATCCTCGTGAAATTTAAGCTCCAGATACCTCCATTGCCTTTGGCAACACCATTTTCTAAGGAACAGGAAAAGAAAACAAGAACACTTTAGTGATAGCACGAATAATGGTAGAACAACTTTATATTTATTGCTTTTACCAACAGGTCACTTAAGATATATTTTTTTTTCAAGAAAGATCCCTTTTGGGATATAATTTCAAGACATTGTCGTTCTGCCCTGCATCCTATTGCTGGAACATGTTTTTATTCCCAGGAGTCTAACCTGCTGTCAATTTTATACTAGTCTTCTCTTTTTGCCATAAACTACATTACTTCTAAAAATGACCTAAAAATAAAATCCCCCAAATCAGAAAATGAGATTCTTACAGGAATCTTCGGAATTACTGCACTGTTGCATATAGTCTCTGAGAAAGCTCCAATTCTGCAGTTCTGTTATGCTGGTAACATCTGCGCTTCCCAACAATTCAGTATAATCTCTGGTCAGTACTCTCTCCGACTCTGTGGGTGGGAAGGTGTTATTACATAGATGAATTTGTAACAAAATGACTGAAAAGCAGACTTCACTCAGTCTTAACCTGCATATTCTTCCCTTTTTGGAATACTATTCATTCAGCTATTTCAAAGTCACAGAAATGAAATGCAACATACCAGGGGACTTCAAAAAGTGTATGGAAAACATGGAATTTCAGTATGAGTTCATTTGGATGCAAAAAAAAAATACAAATCCATGCATAGGTTTTGAAGTCTATGCTTAATACACATCTGAACTTTTCGAAGACCCCCTCCTATAATGGTAAGTACCAGTTACATCAGTTTACCTGCTCGAATTTTCAAAACTTCCTGGCTGTCTAGTCCCTGCGTGTTATCCTTTTAACTACATGGGGCGGTTTTGACAATCTCCATTTTAGCTTTACTCACTGTTTTCTAACTATTGACTCCCATCCTCATTCTCTGGAGACTTTGCAGTCTCCATCCTGTCCCGTCCTGTCCTTGTGCTTCCTGGGAAGCCTATGACTGTCTCCTGGCCCTCCCTCTCTGGCCCGTGTCCTTCCCGGACCGTGTATTATTGAAGCCAGTGGCAGCCTAAATCGCGGCTTCTCTCCAAGATCATTTTCTTTCCCTTTGCTCTAGCCCTGAATAAATGGCTTTATCACTTTGTAAGGACTCAGGAACGAATATATATATCAATCAATGGTCAAATATTTATTACATTTTGTTATGAGCTCAGCACCTTGCTAGAATTTTACAAGTATATAATAATATTTCATCTTCCCCATTCTATTCGCTTTTATATCTCTGGGTGCTATTTGTTATGTTTGTATGCTATTATAAGTGCCTACAGTTTTACAAGTTATGCACTAAAATATAGCGGTGTAGTCGTTTCCCTCAACTCTAAGCTTTATGGCCTCACGTTCTCTGAGGTTTCCCCTCTCTGTGCTGTCGAGGCTGTTGTTCGGTTTCCTTCCTCGTTTAACTTTCTGGCCATATGCAAGCTGCCATGCTCACTCATTTCTACCTACGTGGAACTTTGATCTCTGGCCACTGACCATCTTTTGTCTTAAATTTCTAAAGCATTTTTAATTTTTTGAATTTGATTTCATGCCCAATTAAACCTTCCTCTGTGACAGTGCTAGCCGATTTGGTCAGTGCTAGTAGTTCCTTAGAGAGTCAAGATGTGTATATCTGTAGCTGAGTCAATAATTTTGATTTGTGCACTGTTTAATTCAGCAATTATTTACTGAGAGCATACTGTCTGCTTGAGACTTCATGAAGCACTCCCTGGGATGAGCATATAAACCCTAGCGCTGAGCCAGAGGTGGCGCACAGACCAAATGTGATGCCTGAGAAGCTGTCCCACACTGGGCAGCTCCCAGGCCAAATCTGAAGGCTTAAGACTTGGCTGAATTTGCTGAGTGCAAGATCTAGGGGCTGGCTGCATCCTGGGGGAGGAGGGCAGCGTTGGGACCGTGTTGGGACCCTGTCAGGAGGCTGTTCCCCTCCCTCCACCCATCTGTTCATTCATGGAAGAGATGGATAAACAAACTGAAAAATAAATAAATAAGTATATCCTATCACTGCCTAGTAATAGGGATGAACTTCACTCATGTGCACTCATATGCACACAC
>NW_006160015.1:200869-216740 GCF_000334495.1 Tupaia belangeri chinensis
ATGATTATATATATATATATATATATATATATATAATCATTTTTAATTTTTTAACTTTAATAATTTTAAGTGGAAAATTCAGAGGCATTAATAATACACAATATTGTGTGTTTATCGCCAGCATCTATCAATAGTTTTCCACCATCCCAAATAGAAACTCAGCATATTTAAAGCAATACTTCCTTTTTAGTTTGTCACACATTGTTTTCCTAATTTTTCTTTGTTCTTTGCCCATGTTTCCCATTAGCTCTGTGCATATTTAGTGAGTCTCAGTCTGGGCTTCCTTTTGGATGGTTTCTGTCAATTTAAGGAAACAATAAATAGAAGCAATTTATTGTGTTCCCCTAAATGGGCCAGGCCTTCCTGTTTCTTGGTATGCCTTGTGATATTTTGTGGGTACTGCAATGTGGTAACTCTACATATCACATTCTCCCCTTTTTTGGTTTTAGTGGGCTTGCTTTTTGTCCTGATTGTTACAGTTGCACTGGCCCATAGGTTTAGTGGCTTTTCTGAACTAGCTCGGCAAAGACTGTGTCCTTAATCGCATGTGGTCATTGTCTCCTAGCTGTGCTCAGCTAGTTTTCACAGAGACTTCCTCGAACAACAAGAGCTTAAATGAGAGCGAGACAGAGCGAACAAAACAAAATACACACAGGCAGGGGAAAAAGTAAAACAAAGCAAAGCAGATCATCCCTGTGCTGGGTTACTCTTTAATATGGAGGAGGTTTTAGTTGAACCTAGGAGATGAGACTGACTGACAGCTTCGGGTCTTCCCAGGGTTTGTCTGAGCATGGCACGGCTTTCTAAATTCTCTCCTGTGCTTGCCCACAGAAATGCCGCGTCCCCTTTACTTCCATGCTGCAAGTTCTGCCCCAGGCATCTGCAGACGGTTAGTTTGACTTACTGTATTCTTGAGTGACGCCTCAGCTTTTCAGGCCTAGTTGAATTCTAGGTTTGGGGACCTAGAGGTGGGAGTCTGTGTGACTTTTCAGACAGCCCCTGGCAGGTCAGGAGTCACATAAATCAAAATCTCTAATAAGGTCTGTTCTGCTCCCTCCAGAGCCAGGGGCCAGAGAGCTGGGGTTTCTGTCTTCCTGAGGCTGCCAGATCAAGGCAGGGCATGGGGCAAGGGAAGGTAAAAGAGCTGCAGTCAGGACCAGCAGTTGGTGTAATGGCTATGTCGCTGAATGCCCATGTAGTCGACCGCAGTTCGAGTCCTGGACCCGGTGGTTTAAACTCACACCGGGCGCGTGTGCATATGCGCCCAAGATCCCGAGAGGAGAATGGAAGAGAAGGGATTGTGGCGTGGCCATCCCCCCAGGGGGTGATTTCTCTCTTTTTGTCTCTCTTTCTGGTGAGCGCATGTATCCTATAGCAAAAACCTCCCCCCCCAAAAAAAAAAAAGTTACAGTCTTCCCTGTCCATTCCATTTCATCTTCTCCTTGGTGCATGATTCCACAGTGGCTGCAAACCTTGGACTATGTCCAGAGCTCCTCCAAAGCTGGTTCTGTTTGTTTACTTTTGTGTTTTTAAGTTTCTTTCCTTCTTTATTTCTCTCTCTCTTACTTTGTTTCCTGTGTTCTCTCGCTCGCGCTCTCACTTTCGTTCCTATCTTCTCTCGCTCTCTCAGGAGGGCCTCAGCTTGCCATGGACCATCCCCAGCCTTCCAGCAGTCACAGGTGAACTCGAGATCCAAAGCCAGAGATCTATGCAACCGCTACTGGGCCTTCTACTTTTTAACTTTTTCTGAAAGTGTGTAGGGAGTGGTGCTTGGAGCATCCTGCCTGCCCACTTGCTGATCCTGCTTGGTTCATATACGGCTGGTTTATATGACTGTACTCAGTTTTCCGTATTTAAGAAAGCCATGGAAGTGTGTGATAGGAAAGGATGATGGGCCGGCCGGGGAGCCTTATAGCTAAGCATTGTGCATGAGGAGCCAGGCTCCACGCAGCTAACTGTGGTTTGAATCCCGGCCCCGAGAGGTGTGACAAACAAGCCAGGTCTGTGTGTGTGTGTGTGTGTGTGTGTGTGTGCCTGTGTACATACATGCACATGGCTAAAATCCTGACAGAAAGGAGGGATAGAAGAAGAAAGGTTACACTCCGTGGGGTTACTCAATCATGCCTGTCCTCTCGAGCAAGCCAATGCACCCTCAACCATAAAAATAAAAAAGTATTTATTAAAAGTGTATCTTATGGTCATAAAAACTTCAGAGGAGTTTTTATGTGTGTGGAGACACCAAGTAAATAAAAATAGCCTGCCATAAGATAAGGCCCCAGAGAGAGAGAAAGAGTCCTACGTGCTCTGCTTGCCCCTGTGGGCATGACAGAGACAGCCGTGGAGAAACGGAGGTGACTGCGAGGAGCTGCAGGGGCTCCCAGGGGATGCAGAGAGCTGAAGAGTAAAGCAGACTAGCCCGCGTGCTCAGGAGCTGCCGTCCTCCCCACCTCCATGGCCATGGCCCCCTTCCCTGCACTGGCCAGGAGCTGGTCCCCAGAGCTGCACGAGGCAGACTCCTGCTCCAGGCCTTCCAACTACTCTTTTTTTTTTTTCTTTTTATTCATCTTTTAAAATTAAATTAAATGTAAAAGTCTTTTTACATTTAATTACTGTACATCTTTACAGCATACAAAATAAAATCCCCTCCCATGAATATACTGCATACTAACCCAGTCAAAGATATTACCAAACACATTATCATCAGCAGATAATGTTCCATTTTTGTGTCCATTAAATGCTTAGCTTCTTCTTCTTTAGAAACCGTATATCAGCTGCTCCTGTCCTCATGCATGGCACATTCACCTGGGTTATAATTAAACAATAGACATTATCTCTAGAAAATTAGACTCCGTTGGTTTAAAATTAAAGCTGGGCTGAAGTGCTATAACCAATAGGTCCCTAAGTTTCGGTTTTTAATAAAAGAAAATAGGCCAGCCACAGTGCTGCAGCTGTAAGGTAATGCTCCATGATGCTGAGGGCACCTGGGAAGGTCCGGGGTTCACGCCCCGAGGCCTCCCTGTACACACCTGGTGGGGATTAGAGTGTGAAGTCCAGGACATTTATCCATTCCCTTCTCTCATCTCTTTCAAGGAGTAAATAAATATTAACAAAGAAAAAAAGGAAGTATTTCTCGTTCATGTAATACTTGATGGATCTGGATCAGCTCTTCTATTTCTGCTACACATGAACTAATATACAAAGAAAAAATCATGTATTTTGTAGATGCTATATTATTAAATACTTCACTTGGGGAACCAGCAGTTAGCGTAATGGCTATGTCGCTGGACTCCCACGTAGTCGACTGTGGTTCGCATCCCGGACCCGGTGGCTTAAAACTCACGCCGGGTGCATGTGCGTGCGTGCCCAAGATCCCGAGAGGAGAATGGAGGAGAAGGGATTGCGGCGTGACCATCCCCCCTGGGGGGTGATTTCTCGCTTTCTGTCTCTATGTCTGTCTGTGTCTGGTGAGCGCATGTGCCCTATAGTGAAAAATCTCTCCAAAAAAAAAAAAATAATAAAATAAATAAATAAATAAATAAATACTTCACTTGGCTTATTCTGATCTTGCAATCTAGTTCTTTAATTCTCCAATTTAGAAAATAATGACAAAGTTCTACTGTATTTATTGAAAACAAATATTCTACTATAAATATTGAAAAGGCAAAACTCCAAATCTTTGGTTTCTGAGAATACTTCTGCAGAGGAGACGTGGTTTTTGTTCTATGTGATACTTAATTGTAAGTGGGAAGACTGACAGTATCTGATAATTGTGCTACAGAACGGTGGGGCTGTATTTAAGGTATGTGTGAAAGACCGTGGGTGGATAGGCCGGGAAGAAAGTACTGCCTCCCAGGTTGCTTGACTTTACAAAGGAGGTGGCATTGGAGTAGGATCCAGATTGATGCCAAGTTTTACCAGGCAGAGGGAATGGGAAAGACCTTTGGATTCTGGTAGCTTTCAGTAGAGTAGCATGTGCTGCCTATAGATGCTTAAAATAGTCTCTTGAGGCCCAGCAGGTGGTGTAGTGGTTAAGGCACTGGACTCCCACATGGCCAAACGTGGTTCAAATCTTGGACCCATTGACTTAAAATCGTGCTGGGTGTGTGTGTGTGTATGCCAATATCCCAGGAGGAGAATGGAGGAGAAAGGGATTGTGGTGTGGTTACCCCTCAGGAAGTGATTTCTCACTTTCCCTCTGTCTTTCTCTGTTTCTCTTCAGCAAGTGCACATTCCCTATGGCAAAAACCTATAAAAAAAGAAATACAAAAAGACATGGAAACACTTTTTTAAAAACTTGCCTCTTGGTCATTAGTGAAGGCACTGTGACATCTCCTATGTAAGAAACTATTCAACAGCCTAGGCTGTTAAAACACATGTGAGCCCGAGTCATACTCCCGGCAAAAAAAAAAAAAAAAAAAAAGAAAGAAAGAAAGAAAGAAACCTGCTGTGGCACTAGCAAGCTCTATTTTGGCAGTTCTGAATATTCTTTCTCAGCATGTTCCAAATATGTCTGAATTTCAGTGTGGATGCTGAAAGAATATCACCTCTCAGTTGAATGAATTCACTGTTCATTGGAGTGAAAGGCACTGAGTTTACACCTCTGGACTGACAACAAGGAACAGCAAAAGAGAGAGCAGAATTCCCAGATCAGACACGAGGACCTTAAAGGTTTTGCCTTAGACCCTGGCTTATTTTTCATGAGCCATAGTAACTGAATACAGTTGAGTGATGGCTTCTAGAAACCCATCGAGGTAGCAGCTGGATTGGGGTTTCCACAGAAAACAGCCCAAGAAATGGACATCTACTAATTTTCTTCAATATTAGAGGTTTTCTTGGGGTGGGTTGTTCATTCAGCATTTTTCCCTTTCAATCCCCTCTCTGGTTACTAAAGCAAAATCCGAGAATGGGCATTAATGACCTTTATCTTCTAAGAACATTATGTTTTGGGGGTTAGGGGAGCAAAAAAATTAGACTACCTAGCTTTGTTTTTTTCATTTTTACTTTTTTAAAACTTTTTAAAATTATTATCATAATCTTATTTGTATTACATTGAATCACATATATCTTTATGGTGTAGAAAAAATCTTCTTGTACTGTGCATCAGGATTATGGCTATAATAAGACAATCCTGTATTTCAGCTTCTGGTTAACAAATAGTATGATCATTATCCTCATGTATTATTAAATTTTAGATTATCATTTGTGTTCATACTTGAGAGTACTGACTGTTATCTTACATTTCACTGTGGTTAATCTGAAAATACTGATCATTTCCTCTCCACAGATTCACACTGGGTTTGGGTGCCGATGGTCACTGTGGTCCCTGAGAGCATCAGCTCTGGAGTCAGACTGCCTGGGTTTGATTCTTGTGTCTCCCACTCACTGGCTTTGGGACATTAGCTATTCTGTGTGTCTGTTTTCTAAAAAAAATACAGACAACTATTACAGGATTTTTGTGAGGATTAAAGTCAATTCATAATAGATGTTTAACATTGTTCCTGGTACCTCATAAGCACTCAATTAATGTATTGTTTTTTATCGTGTTTTCTATTTTAAGGTTTTTGCCACAGGGTGCATGTGGTTGCTGGAGAGATAAAGAGAAATAGTGAGAGGGAAAGTGAGAAGTTATTCCCAGGTCCCTTGTCCTCCATTCTCCTTCTGAAATTCTGGGCGTGGGTGTACACATGCCTGGCCTGATTTTCAAGCTGCCAGGTTTGGGGACTGGCACCACAGCTGACAATATGGGAGTTCAGCACCTTAATCTAGGGCCATCTGTGGTATACAATCAACGCCAGCTGCTGCTTTGTTACTGTCACCTGCGGCTTCTGAGTGCTCGTCACACAAGGAGGGAGGGGGAGGGCATCAGTAAGGACAGAATCTCAGACCCATTGTGCTTACCACCTGTGGCACCCTCGTTTTGATGACTCACACCTATAGACAAGTGCTCAATTAAAAGCCTTTTAAACCGTGTCATTAAAGGCATAGGATGGTTCACTTTAGGTGTCCATTTGGCTAGCCTGTACTGCCTAGTTGTTTGGTCAGACACCAGTCTAGATGTTCTGTGAAGGGATTCTGAGAGTGTGATTATATTTAAATCAATAGACTGATTAATTAAATTAATTAGAGCATGTGGCCCTCCATAATACAGGTGGAGCTCACTCAACTCCTGGAAAGGTTTCTGAGCAAAGACTGAGGTTTCCCAACAAGTCTCAAGACTGCAGACTTCTCTGGGTTTGGTCTGTCTGACTCAGTCTGTGGATTCAGACTCAAGACTGCATCAGCTCCCTTCTAAATTTCCAGGCTGCCAGCTCACTCTATGGATTCTGGACTTGTCAGTCCCCCAAACCACATAAGCTGTATCCTTAAAATCTCTCTCTCTCTCTCTCTCTATGTATATATATATATATGTGTGTGTGTGTGTGTATGTATATATAATATAGCATTATAATAATACATTATAATATATGTTGCATATAATATAAATTATATATAATATATATTTTTGTTATATACATACACATTCACGCATACAACTCCAAAACAAAAAATTTGATTGAAAAATGGAATTAAATGGAATTAAAGTATAAGATTATTTGGGTACAAATTTTTTTGAAATTCACACATAATTTTTATAAAATTCACATTATCTATGAACTTTTTGAAGACCATACATGCCACACACACACACACACACACACACACAGATACATTCTATTAGTTCTAGTTTTCTGGAGAGCCCTGAATAATACAGAGTTTTGGTGCTTAGTTATTCTAGAGAAACAGGATCTTTTCTTTTTTAGACATAAAACATTTGAATGATTTAAGTTACAGATTACATTTCATTTAGAATATATAGTGCTGCATATTTATCTTCAGTTTAGAAACAGTCTTTTTTTTCAGAGATTTTTTCTATAAGGCATGTGTGCTCTCTGGAGAGACAGAGAAAGAGACAGAACATGAGAAATCATCACCCCCGCCATGCCACAATCCCGTCTCCTCCATTCTCTCTGGATTTGGGGCAGGCACACACGTGCACCTGGCATGAGTTTCAAGCTGCTGGGGCCAGGACTTGAACTGTGATAGACCAAATAGGAGTAAAACCATGTAACCATTACACCATCTGCCTGTCCTCAGAAACAGAATTGTAACAATGAGTTTTCTAAATTGGTTCTTGGGTTTCAGGAACTGGTTCTTCTTTTTTTAAAATCTCTTTTTTTTTCTTTTTCTTTTTTCTTTTTTCTTTTTGGAGAGGTTTTTGCTATAGGGTGCATGCACTCACCAGAAAGGCAGAGACAGAGAGATGGAAAGTGAGAAATCATCCCCCAGGGGGGATAGCCACACCACAATTCCTTCTCCTCCATTCTCCTCTCAGAATCTTGGGCACACACGCCCCTGTCCCCGGAGCCACTGGGTCCGGGACTCAAACCACGGTCGACTATATGGGAGTTTAGCAACATAGCCATTACGTTAACTGCTGGTCCCTTTTAAAATGTTTTTTAAGAGAGATTTTGCGATTGGGCACATATAGTCACTGAGGGACAGAGAAACAAAAAGCGAGAAATCACCTCCCAGGAGGGATGACCACGCCACAATCCCTTCTTCATTCTCCTCTCAGGATTTTGGGCATACACGCACACGTGGTCTGCATGAGTGTCAAGCCACCAGGTCTGGGACTCAAACAGTGATTGGCCATGTGGGAGTCTGGCAATGTAACTGTTCCGCCATCACTCTGGAACTGGTTCTTCAATGTGATTAGTTTTAAGTCAGACTGTTTCCTGTAAGTAAAGAGTATCAATAGTTTGTGGCATGATGTGCAGTAGAGGCACACAAAATTACCACCGGATACTCCTAGTCAAATACTTCGAAGACATGAGGTTCCTGGCCTTGTATTTGCTACTTTAGAACATTTTTGTGAAAGTAAGAAGCATAATGAAATGAGCTGGTTGCTCCTGATGACTGGATGATGTAGAGAATGAAAAAAAATGAGCTTAGGGATACAAACTCCCCGATGAAGAGCTGCACAAAAGGCCTTCTAGGTGAGGTTTCCATGTATTCCCTGGAAGAGACCCTCACGCCCTACAGCTGCAGAGAGCTGAGAGTACTGAGAGCTAAAACCAGAGTCTGATTCTGCAAGTGGCTGATTTACACCAGTTGAATTCCCAAGCTCATAGGGTGAGTGCTTCAAAGTGAGGACATCGATTGGGAAGGAAAGGGGTCCTGATATTTTGAAGAGGACCATAGGAGGATATCCTGAGGAAGCCATATTTTACTGATCATTTTTTCCTAGCAGAAGCAGCTCTCCTACCCTATCTGAAGAAGGTACCCTGCTTTACCAGAGGCACCCTGAGGAAGTTGTCTTGCAAGACCCTGCTGGTTCTCCTCAGTACTCCATCCTCCACCCTTTGCTTCTGTTCTTATACCAGACTCAAGTCTCAGCAGGCCCTTCAAGGTGAAGTACAAAGCATGCCCCCTGAAGAGGTATGCTACACTATAAAAGAACTGCATTGTGTTCAATTTGCACAGACAAATCCAGGGGCTATGTCTGAGAATAAATATCAATGTGTGGGACAACGATGGAAGAATGTAAAGTTAGATCCAGCCAAAGTTGTGGGCATGGGCCCTCTAAGCAAAGATCCCAGATTTAATACCGGAGGCGAGGGCCAGGAAGGGCTCTAACAGTTTGCTTGTCAGTCAGCTGAAAGGTGAAGCAGAAGCAGCAGGGAGCTTACGCTAGATGGAGTTGGAGCATCGGAACCGCCTCAGCATACCACGGAAGGAGCTATCTAAAGGTTCTGGGAGAATGACGTGATGGAGTGGATTTGCCATGTAAGACTGGCTAGCCCTCCCTGGGAGAGTCCCCCGGACACCCCTTGTATCAGGACTGTGGGAAATAGATTGGGAAGGAGGTCTCAGTATCCTTGAGGAGCTTCACGGCTGTGCTGCTCTGATTTCTTGGGTCCTGTTTTTCATAGAACCTGGACTAATCAATATGTGATTTGATTTTACTCCCAATGACAAGGAACCCAAAGAGAGATCTGGAGACAGAGATTTGCACGTGGATCCCAATTTTCCACATACTGTGTGGCCCTCTGCCAGTCCTCCTCACTAGGCCTCCGTGTATTGGATGTGAAAAGACCTGACTAGCACAATTGTGAGAGTCCAATGAAAAGCGTGTATGCTGAGTAAGGGGAGGAATGCTCGTAATGGACATAATTAGGCTCGGAAAAATGATCTGTTTCACCTGACTTGAATATAATGTTACTTTAGGTCATTTTCAAGGGTTTCTGAGACACTTAGTGGATTTACAATTCAATAATTGTATGTTGGGACATTATTTAAATAAAGGAAGTCCAAGTGTCTTGATCATCACTGTCCAATAAAAGCACAATGTGACCCATATTAAAAAGTTGAAAAGAGGGGGCCAGATGGTAGTGCTACTTGGGGCCAGTGGTAAAATATGATGCTCCGAGAGACAATCCCACATGAGAAGGTGCCGGGCTTAAGTCCAGAAGCCTCCCTGAGCTTTCCAGGCATGCACATGCCAACGATCCCAGGCTGGCTGAAGATCCTATTGTGGGTGCTATCTGTCTTCCTCTTTGTCTCTATCTCTCTCACTCACAAAGAAATAAACAAGTCCCATTAATGCTTTGCCTCCCTACCTTTCTTCTAAACATCCTTCCTCAGACCCTCCTCTTTCACACACACTATATCTGGTATTTACATCCACATACTGTGTTTCTATATCCTTTAGTCAATCAGTTTCAGTCATAAAGTTCGGACACTCAGTATATATATTAAGTGGGGATATACAATATCTCTCCTTCATAGCCTGGCTTGCTTCACTCAGCAGTAAATCTTCCATGTTCTTCCACTTTCTGTCAAAAGCCAGGTATTTTTTGTTTTTGTTTTTGGTTTTTGGTTTTTTATGGCTGAATAGTATTTCATAGAGTATATGTGCCATAGTTTTTCTATCCATTTATCTGTTTGTAGACATTTGGGTTGGTTCCACGAATTATCGGTAAAAGATTATTTTATAGTTTTATCAACTGGACTAGGGAGAAATGTTCACCTGTTGAAATATTCACTTTGTAAGCTAAATAATGTGATTGACTGTATAAAAGAAAATGAAATAAAAAATGGAAAAAAATAAAAACAAAACAACAATGACAACAACAAAAGAAAAAAAGAAGTAAACTTCAAAACAAGAGGCTGATAGGTGGTGTGGTGGTTAAGGTGTTGTACTCCCACATGGCAGACTACTGTCAGAGCATTGGGCCTGGTGGCTTGTTTTCTCACTTTCTATCTCCCTCTTTCTCTAGTCAAATTAAAATAATAATGATGATGATGATAATAAATGAAATTAAATAAATAATTCTTTTTAAAAAGATGAACATAAATGGATAAAGTTAATTATATTAATAACAATATAGCTTAAGTCAATATATCCAAAATACTATTGTTTTCAAATATAGTAATATAAGAAATTATTGATGAGATACTTAAGTTCTTTATTTTTCATGTCATGCCTTCAAGATCAGGTGTGTATTTTATATGGACACAGATCTCAGCTTGGACTAGCTACATTTCAGCCTTGCTATCTGCAGGGCTGCTGCCACTGTATTGGTCAGCACAGGCCCAAGCAGTCCAAAGGCCCACTCTCGCTGTGTCTAACTTGGCCCCGAGTGGGCACCACCTGTCATTAATGCAGAATAGGCATGATGGGTCCCAAAACTCCATGTAAGATTATAATTGTTTGATAGAAAGTAGACGAATATGGAAGATTTGTTCCTGAGTGAAGCAAGTCAGGCTATGAAAGAGAGACATTATATGTCTCCATTTAACATATACCGACTATCCACACTCTATGGTAGAGACTGAAAGACTGGAGGCCATAAAAGTATTACAAACTGTAATGGACACTAGAGACAAATGGAAAGAGAGTGCGAGAGGGGAAGAGCATAGGAAATTTGGGGGGAAAATGGAGAGGTAAGACACTTGTGGGACACAGATAAGGTTTATTATCTGTTGATGAGGATGTGTGTATGGTCTCCACTGGGCTGGACTGGGGTGTATATCATGCTGGGTGAAGTCTCTTCACAATCTAAATGAAGTATAGTGATTTCACATATGAATAATAATAATAATAAGTTTTTTAAAAGATTATAATTGTTTGTCCTGCCATGAGGATCCATAGTACTGGGGGAAGGAGTTCTATTTAAACATTGCTGCTGCTTTTATCACCTCCGAGGTGGAAAGAAAGAGAGGCTCATTTCTCTTCTTTCCTCTCCCCCCTACATTACGTAATGGACTTATCAGCCCTCTGCATCGCTCTGCCTAAATAATTGTGTCACTTCTTTTCTAAAATGCTGCAATTACTGTGAAACAGTCGATTAAAGTGTAATCTGATTTGAGCGTTAACATGCAGCCTCGCTATGATTCTTGGGCAATGGCACCCTTTTCTGGTCAGATGCTTTCGTTTGCAAAGAACAGCTAGGCGATGTCTGCAGCATCACCCTAAGTGACCATGATCGTGGAGATGGGGTGCCGAGCTTCATCAGGGGAAAGCAATCTGTGCATGTCCCATTTCAGCCACGCCAATTCTGGAGAGTAAGGCAATGCAGAGACTACCAATGACAAGAACTCCCCAGGATTGATAACTGAGAAGAAGTGGCTGGAGGCGTCCTCACTCTGTGTTAGAGCTTTCTTTTCCGATTAGTACGAGGCCATATTCTAAGCACAGTCTCTCTCTAGCCTTATTCATACAAGTGGCGAAGGCAATCAGGGCAGAGAACGCAGTGCCGAGACCCAGCTAGTGAGAACCATCTGCAGCGTGCTGGCTCACTTCACAGTATTTTGCTGAAAATGTACCACAGTGCCTATAAGCCAGCATTCTACAAAGGCAAAGTGGGAATTAGTAAAATACCATGCAGCATCATCGTTCATAGAACTCAGAATCATGTAGGGAGACAATGGACATAAATAACCACAGTGCGAAGCCACACAAGAAAGGTGTCGTGAGGACTAGCTTCTTCAGAGGAAGGAGACATCGCTGCTTGCAAAGCCATCACAGCTCTGAGGAGGCGGGTCCGTGCAAAATGGGCTATGTAAGATGAGCAAAAATGGACAGAAATGGAAATTTCACTTGGTTTGACTAGAGTTAAGCCAGAAGAGTAGAGTTATAAAAGAAGGAAGCTGTAGAATAGGATGCTCCAATACCCAGTGAGGAGACACGAGCCTCACTCAGACCAGGGAGAACAACACAGAGGGAGTAGGATGCTCCGAAGGTTGTTTTATGCCTTGATCGCAATAGTAATTTAGAGAGGCTGCCTGGTGGCACTGCAGTCAAACGGGATGCTCTGCAAGGCTAACACACATAGAAAGGTTCTGGGTTTGCATCCAGAGACCTTCCTGAGTATTCTGGACAAAGCATGTACCCATAGTCCTGGCAGGCTGAGGCTAGGGGTGGATCATGACATCAAGACCCTATCAAGTGTGCTGTATTGCTCTCTCTCATAGAATAAGTAAAATAAAATTTAAAAAAACCCTCAAAATAGCAATTTAAAAAGCTTTTTATATAGTGGGGCATCCATAGTGAAGTACACATAGGGAGCAAGATTAGTAAGAGTTTACTACAACGAGCCAGAAGTGAAGGATGGGGGAGCTAAACGAGGTTGGCAGCAGTGGGAAGAGAAGGATGAAGACGTGTATGGAGGGTTGTGAGGAAGGTTAGGGTCTGTGGGAGAAGTGAGCACCGAGGGAGAGGGAGCAGGGGGGGTTACTGAGGTTCCAAGCTAGGATCCTGAAATCTCACTCACAGAAATACGAACTTCTGAGCTCATTGAAAGCAGTCATATGTGGAACTTGCAATCCTGCAGGATGACTGGTGGGTTGAAAAATGGCCCCCAAAAGACACTCATACCCTAATCCCTGGAATTTGGGAATATTAACTTCTCTGGCAAAAAAGGAAAAAAAAGATTTGCAGCTGTGACCATGTTAAATATGTTGCTATAGGAAGATTACCATGGATGAGCGGGGTGGACCTTAGTGTTATACGGGACAAGCAGAAAGAGAGGGTAGCTGGCATGGAGGTTGAGACAGCTGGATCCCATGAGGCCAACGGCACAGTTTGACTCCTGGACCTGGAGGCTTGAAAATCATGCCAGGCACATGAGCGCATGCTCCAATCTTGAGGGGAGAATGGAGGAAAAGGGATTGTAGCATAGTCACTCTCCCTGGGGGGGAGAGATTTCTCACTTTCTCACCTGCTTTCTCTCTCTCTTGTACTCTATAGCAAAAGCTAAAATAAATAACATTATCTAAATTACCTGCAAGAAACAAAGCAATAAGCCTAGTACAGTTAGCAAACTCTCCCCCTCTCCTCCCTCTGTCCTGCAGTTGCGGGTCATAGGCTTTCCTTAAAGATGATCCTGACGTCCCTGTGTGGGCTCTCGGGTGAGCACAGACAATAACTGAGGCAGAGGTTGGGAACTGGCTGTGGGAGTGTTGCTTAAGTGGATGTCATAAGCTCAGTAGAATTTCTCCTGTTTGAGCAACTGAGGAAATGTTTCCTGGATGCTCTTTATAATGGTTCATTTGGAATTTGGAGTTTATGCCAATGTCCAGCATGCCAGGTGACCCACTAGCAAGTCAACAAATAGGCGGAACTCTGAAATACCCCTAGGGAGCAAAGAAGCAGCTCCTTGCCTGGGTCCAGTCCCTCTGAACACTGGAGAAGCCTGTGTCCCCACACAGTGACCCCAGGGCCCACCTACACTGGGTACACTGTAAGGAAGTGAGTCTGAGTGTCCTAACAACGAGCAGACGCCTTGCTGAGCCAGCAGCTGGGGGACATAGAGAAGAGGCTGCCATTCCTCCCCCAATCAGGGAGCTAGAACTCAGAGTTAGAGGAAGATTTTGGAGCTCTAAATTTCTTATTTGAAACAGCAAAACTTTATTTTTAAAGCAGAGGAGAAAAGTTAGCAACTTCTGAGTTTTCTTAAGGCTGATCCATTCAACATATTACTTATGTAGCCCTGATTTTCAAATATTGGTTTGTCAGAAAAGCCAAGACCCACTTTTGCCTGGAAAAACATAGAAAAAAATGTCACGACTTTTCCGACAGCCCAATACTTTATGTTTTTCAGAATTGCTTTGGAAGCTTCTTATAGGAGAAGCTGAACTTAGAAATTCTTTCTTGGCTTCCTTCACCCAGAGGGCCTACTGTGTGCCAAGCCCTGGCCTACCAGAGGTAGAGTACATTAAGAGAGAGAGAGAGGGAGAGACATACAGAAGAGAGCAGGCGGTGATGTCTCCCTGTCCCTGAGCAAAGAGATTAAAAGACCCTGTGCTGCAGCCACTGAACATGGAAGAAGGCCCAATCCCAGACCCAGGCAGCCACTGGGACAACAGCCACAAGCAGCAGCCCTTGAACTGGGGAAGGCAAGGCAGGGGAGCCTCCTCTGGGGCCTCGAGTAGTTTTCATCCAGTGAAACTTACGTCAGACTTCTGGCCTTGAAATTACAAGAGAATAAACCCATGATTCCTTGAGCCACTAAATTGGTTGTAACTTGCTACCACAGCCCTGAGAAACTCATGTAAGAGAACATTCCAGAATGTTGGGAGCCATGGCTACAGCGGAGAAGGGAGGGCGAGTCTAGAGGAACCGTGGAAGGCATGATGTGGGGAGAGCTGCGTGTGTGTGCAGGACTACAAGAGAGGGGTCGGGGAAAAGGGAAGGCACCTCGAGAGTCCTCCCCCTCGGGCTCCCCGGAGGAGACAAAAGGAAAGCTAAGGAAGGCAATCTTTTCATGAAGCATGAGATGATCCAGGCTTAAAAACAAGAAAACAAAACAAAGAAAGGAAAACAAAACCAAAAAAAGCCTTCAGAGAATTTCAGAGGCAGAAAGTGGAGCAAGGTTTGTGCACAGAGAGAACTTGCCACCACACGCATCCAGAGAGCGAGGGCACATGAAAGCGGGAGGCTATCCCCAGCCACTCTGCTGGGGTATCCCAGGAAGAGGCTCGAAGGACGGGGGTGTGCTTTGTTCTTTCATCTGTCAGATCTTGATGCGAGCACCAACGAAGCAAGAGAAACTTTAAAAACTCAACGGGAATTTTTAAGTACAATTTTAAGTACAATTCTTGCTATTTTGGGTGACTTTTGGCTCACATTTTGAGGTTTTTAAAGCAGAATTGGGAGAGTGAAACAGGTTAATATGCCTACGTGTTTTTTCTCATTTCATTCCTGTCTCTTCTTGGTTAAGTGTTTTACTCTACTTATCGTGGGGATATGGAATAGCCAACTTTACACCCAGCTGTAAGTGATCCCAAAACATCATTTATATGTCATTTACTGTAACTTAGGAATTTTCTTTCTTTCCCATGGAAATATGACAATGAGTGGTGATTAGGGTTTCTGGACCAGCACCCACAAATCTTGAAACATATGTAAGAGTGCTGCTGATTGGCTAAAACCACACTCCTGTGGGCCCTGAGTCCCTGGCTTAAATCTACTCCTGATTCTTCATGGAAATTCCACACTATCTCAGCCCCAAGTTTTCTCCGTACTAAAACCTAGAAGGCAAAGCTGTTGATTCAGGGTCATGCAAAACTCCCATTGCAAAAGGTCAAGTTCCAAAACACAGGATCTGTAAAAGCCAGCGTGGCAAACACCAGGGGACTCATGGGGCTCTGGTCACAGTAATGTTACTGATGGGATGCCGCTCGGCAGGATGGCTGCAGGAGCAAGGACGAATGTCCATCAGGCGGTTCACATCTGGGGTGCACGTCTTCAGAGAATTCCCTGTAGGACTCATCTTTGCGCTCAGACTGATATCGGGGCTCAGATGCAGTCTAAGAAGGGAGATGAAGG
>NW_006160015.1:216771-228040 GCF_000334495.1 Tupaia belangeri chinensis
AAGGAAAATGAAGAAAAGATTGAGTCATTCAATAGCACTAGTCATTGCGGAAGTAGCCAGTGTTTCTGGCTTCCTGGTAGTGCTAACCTAGAGGGGGAATGGTACTGCAGTCATTCGGGTTGCCACACCCTCTACACACACACACACACACACACACACACACACACACACACACACTTGCTCTTTACTCTCCCTGCTCTGTGCCCGGGAGGCTGGCCCCCACCCACTGTGCCACCCAGGCTCTCTTTCTAGCTGGCCAGTGCCTAGGAGAAGAAAGGTGGGCAGGGAAAGGGGAGAGGCCTTCGCCCTGCTGCTCTCTTATTGATCCAGTTTCTCTTTGCCGGAAGCTGGTCCCTATGTGGGTGTGCTTCTGGAGGGCAGCCCTCACTCTGACCCTAGTCCTGCTGGGCTTCTGTGACTGTTTCCTCTCCCTGTGGCTATAGCTCGAGGGACAGCAACTGTAGGTCTCTGAGTGCCTTGACACCCCTTGTCAGCACCCCCTCCTTCCATAACTAGGGTTTCGATAGCTTGTCTTCATTTCGCCATCTAGGCTGTGTTCTTTACTCCTGCTGGGCACAGACGGTGTTCATGGTCTCCCTACACAAGCCCGTTGCAGAGTGCTCTGGGGTCACTGATGCCCCGTCTCCCCCAACTCCTGCCTGAAAGTGTGAAGATCCAGTTTATCCAGAGAAGCAACAGCTGTACTAAATTAAGGCCAGACATTACTGAGAGAGGAGAAAAGCCTGCTTGCTGGCAGTCTGCTTTTTGGTTGCTGCTTCTTGTCTGTGTGACTGACCTTCACAAAGACATTTCTTATCCAGATGAAAAACTTGCATGAGACCACTGTAGGGCCGGGCACCCACATTGTGACCCACAAATCAATTATTATCCTATCACCAGTAACCTGCTCCAGATAGCTTCTGCTGAGAACTCCCTCCCAGTCCTGTCTCTCCCCCATCTCCCCTAGATCTTTGACAATGTGAACGCCTTCTAAAAATACCTAGTCTATTTTTTTTTTCTTTTTAGTGTGAAAAAGCTTGCTTCCTCAGAGTGGGCGAATATCTTGGTCACTTCTCTCCAGCCTGCTGATGGGAATCTGTCTATAGCCCCAGGGTTTTCTAAGACCAAAGAAATTCCTTTTTCTGTAGAGCTTTTACTTTGTAGTTGTCTTTTATAATATTTTTTCTTTTTAAATGTTGTTAAATATTTCTTCAATGAATGAGATAAAGAGAGACAGAGAGTACCCCCAACAGGGTCTTAACCCTGCGATCCACCCCCAGCTTCAGCAGAGCCCGGTTTATGGGCATGTGTGTGCCTAGTACACTCAGGGAGGTCTCTGGACTTGAACCAGGAACTTCCCCTGTGGGATCGCCTTGGAGGATGCCTTGCTTTACCATGTGCCCCTGTCTTGCTCCTCTGTCCTTGTCCACTTGGCAGAAAATACTCTTTCATGCTTAATAAAAGTTACTCTGAGCTGTGTCGTGAAGGAATGGAGGGACATAAGGAGGGAGGGAAGGGAAAGAAAGAAGTTTAATTTGTACAGTAAAATACTCTGGAAGAGAATCATTGTATGGGGGGAGGTGAGCAGGAAAAGAAAGGGGAATTTCTGAAACTTGCCATAGACTCTGAAGCTACATGTCCTTCATGGATTTTTAGAAGAACACACATGGGTCTTCACTTTTTTGGGGTTGCTGATCTGTTTCTTTTTTGACCCACATTTAATTGTTTGGGTTCTGGATAACAACATCTTTCTCTTTAAAGAAGATTTCCCTAGGTAAAAATTGGTTCCGTGAGTCCCCTCCCTATCACTCTCTATCTACCACCCCCAAAGAGAAGCTTCTATTCTTCCTGGAGGTTGCAGCAACTTACCCTTTCTCATCCATACCCTTTCCAAATGCTGTGGACGGTCCCACAGCGAATACGCTCTTTTCCAGCGCAGTTCACAGGCTTCAAATGCCAAGCTTGCAGTACATATTTAGCAGGAGTGCCACGACATTTAGTTGACAAAAAAGAAAGATATTTACATCATTAGTCATCTCTCCCGGTGTCACTCTAGGTTTAATCTCAGGCTAATCCATTACTCACTACTCTTTCAATTCCTGTTTTGGTTGTCCATTAGAAAGGATTGGATTCCTTCACCTCCCTGCCCGCCAGACAGCCATCTCTGACATGCATACTGCATAGCCCCGTCCTCCTAGGATTCTGAATAGCATCTTATCATGATCAACATCTGATGGCTAAGTTGTTTTTGCTATTACTTAATGCCTTTCTGGGTTTTTATTTATTATTTGTTTTTCTTACATGCATTTCTCCTACCATCATTCAACTTTGAAGCCAAGAACAGCTTATTTACTAACCCGTCCACCCACTTATCCCCTCAGTTATCTTCAGAAAAACTGAGTGTCAGACTAGTTAAGTGATTTGCTCAAGATAAGACAGGTTATTATTTAAAAATCCAGTGCCAGCACCTAGTCTATGTCCCAGGCCAAGATAAAGACATTTCTCTGGTGTAGGCTATTTCTTTTCATTTCTTTCCATTTGATTTATTATACCTGCATGTCTTCCTTTAACAGGACGAATAAGACCCGATCTGTATCCTAAACCTCTGGGAGTTTGCTTTGTATTCGGAGCACGTACTTTGTTCTTTTCACTTCCTATGAGCTGTATTTAGAGTAAGAAATAAACAGGTTGCCACACTTTGTCTCGACCATCTCAAAGAGAAGTCAGAGATCAAGGAAGTGATGGATTTGGGAAACAGGACAGACAGAGTATCTTCAATGTGTACTGAGGCTTCTGGTAAACAAGTCAGTCTGTAGAAATTTATTGTGTAGCTATGAGAAGGGCAGCCCAGTGCAGAGAGAAGAGAACTCTGCTTTGCTGATATAAATAGGAGAAGATTGCTACAGTTCCTTATCTCCCCAGAGATGAGAGTATAAACAAACAAACAAAAACGTTTGTTAGAGCAATCAGATAGCCAAAAGAACAAAGAGGCGTGTGGGCACGTACACAAACCCTAAAGACCGTAATAGATATAAATATTGTAAATGTATTATGGCAATAATTTTTTTCCTTTAAAATTTTATTATTATTATTTACATTAATCACTATACATCTTTACAGTGTACAGCACAGCTCATCCTGTGTGAATACAGTGCACAGCAGCCAAGACAAAGACATGACTCTATACATTATCATCAGCAAGTAACTTTTGGTTTTCATGTCAATTAAATGAACTGGAATTTTTTCCCTATTCCCCTCCCTCCCTTGCCCTATTCCTCTCCCACATATTGCCCCTACCTTATGATCTAGTATCTAGAGTTGCCCTCCCTGCCACTATACCTTCCAATCTAGAAACCTACAAATAGAACTTCCATATGACTCAGTAATTCCACTCTTAGGTATTGACCTGAAGGACAGGAAAATCCTCAGTTGGAAAAACATTTGCACATCCATGTTTATTGAAGCATTATTATCAATTACTAGGACATGGAATCAAGCCAAATGTCCAAATAGAGACAAGTGGTTGAAAAAATGTGGCATATGTACTCTATGGAATTCTACTCAGCCATACAAAACAAAGACTATGACATTTGATAAAAGTGGATGAATAATTTATTTCTTAAAAAACAAAATCAAGCTATTCTGTTTAAATAATACCATAGGTTAAAAGAGAGAGAGAGAGAGAGAGAGAGAGAGAGAGAGAGAGAGAGAGAGAAAGGGGTCAACAGACAATGTAGTAGTGAAGGCCCTGGATCCACACATGGCCTACTGCTTCTTGAACCCTAAAACCAGTGGCTTTACAAACACAACAAATAAATAGGTAAATAAATAAAGAGTATATTTAAAGAGGTTTTTGCCTTAAGGAGTGTACATTTACTGGGAAGGAAAGAGACAGTGAGAAGGAAAGTGAGAAATCACCCCCCGGGGGGTATGGCCACGCCACGGTCCCTTCTCATCTATTCTCCTTCAAGGATCTTGGGCATGCATGAACATGCACCCAGTGTGATTTTTCAAGCCACCAGATCTGGGACTTGAACTGTGGTCAGCCATGTGGGAGTCCAGCAATGTAACCACTATGTCATCTGGCTCCAATGTTTTGTTAAAAAAGAAACCAAAGAAATACTTAGCACAACTAACGATTGCAGACATGCGGGTGACAGGTAAGTGTCGCTCTCCAATCTTTGGCATCTATCTTTGTGATCTTGTTTGACTTAGTCCTCTAGTCTGTCAATTCAACCCTGCCTAGAAAGCATCGGGTTCTGATCTCCACGTTTTCAACTAGGCTGGAGATGGCACCATGCCTTAACTTCCCAATACCTGCCTGGACTGGTTTGATAGGGTTTAGGGGAGACTAAGGAAAGACACTGAACGGCTTTCGGCCAAGACAACTATTTATCATTATGCCATTATCTGAGGAGATTCTTCCCAAAGACAGTCAGTGGCAGGGACTGGAAAGGACCAAGCCACATTTCATCCTGGACGTGTTTCACCTCCTGTTGAGCCCTTTGGCACTGTCCACTTGTGGCCCATGGTGTAGTGCTCCATTCCACAGCACCAGAGACAGCTGGACGGTCAGGATGCGGTTTCTGGTTCAGCGTCACACTCACAAGTGCCTGCAGTCCTAGCTAGGAAGATTAGGGAAGGATTGGGTGTGAGCTCCTGCTCAGGGAGCTTTCCTCTCTCTTTCACAAAATAAATAAAGCTAGAAAAAGAAAAACACCCTGCTTGTTTGCAAGGCTGCCTCTGTGCTATGCTTGTGAAGCTCCTTATTTTAGCTTCTTAGCTTTTACTCTTCAAATTTTCCCTTTCCACCAGGAAGGCTCACTGGGAGGACTCGATCATTGGGCCCCTTTGCTTTCTGGTTGCTATTTGGTTCAACTGATGGGAGAAAAAGGTGAAGCTAAGATGAGTATTTCTGCAGGTCCACCCCTGCTGCGTCCTGGTGAGCCCTGCGTGGAGGTCATTGCTCCTGAGATGCCTGTCTTTGCAAGCTCTCTGCATGTGCAGTGACAGCCCCCTTCTCTCAGCCTTTTGAGACTGAGAGAAGGTCCGTGTTTCCAGCCACTGCACTGTCTCCTGAGATGTACCTGCATCCTGCTCACACATCGTCAATACGCCTTAGTAAACCTCCCTCGACTCGCCCTAATTTAGGATGTCGTTTGTATCCTGCCAGGGCCCGGACTATTACACCCTTGTTAGACTATGTAGCTCCCAGACAAAAAGTCTTTGTTTCTCTTGTTTTGTCACTTTGACAAATCTTCAGGAAATTTAGAGAAAATCTTTATGCTGATGACTTTAGAGGAGAGTTCTTTTTCTCCCCCTATTCTTAAGTTTCCCTGGGGGATAATTGGCTTTGTAGGTGACCACTGTGGGGGCCACTGTAGGTCTTGACGTTTGAGGGCAAGAGAGTAATGATTCAGTCTTAGACATTACTAAACCTTGTGCTAAAAAGTTGTGTGAGTGGGTACAGATAGACTGACAGCAGGAATATGTCTGTACTTTCTCACAAATCTTTAGTTAGCTCAAATGTTTAAAGGCAAGCCTTTAGAAATCTCTTCATTAATAAGTCAGTAGGACTATCTGTTTGACGAATGTGGAGTGACACTTTGAGTAATGAGAAACCTATAAAAGCTGACTGGTCCATCTCTCCCGACAATGTGCGTAAGGGAGTTCTGAAAAGCCTGCACTGTTCTCTCAGTTTAGTTATTTGTTTGAAAGTGATGGGGCTGGATGGTCATGGGATTTAGTCAAGGTTTCTTAAAATGAGCTAAAGTAAATAAAGTTCTTCTGTGGGAGATAATGAAGCCTGGTGAGCCTTTTACTTCAATGGCTCAGAATTCTGACTGCTGTCCCTGACCTTCAAGACGTACTCTGTAACTTCTTGTTGAGGAGTCAAAGTGGAAGATGTTTATTCCCTGAAAAAAATGTGAACAATCGATAGGGACCCTTGGCTAAAGTTCTTGATCATGTGCTTTGATAGAAATGATGACAAATTTTGCTAATTAACTGAGCACATAGTCCAATTTTTGACATGCTTTTCAATTCTATGATTAATTTCAGTCCACCAAAATGCTCGTTCTTAGAGAATTTATGAAAAGAATCCTCTGTAGGATTATGGAGAGCAGGATTTGTAATAACTACTTTTTAGAATAGTAGCACCCTTGAGATAAAATGTGGTGTTGTTAGTGAATAGATTTTTTTATGGGGGGGGGACTTTAACTATAGGGTGCGTGTACTCGCTGGAGAGATAGAAATTACCACACCCCCAGGAAAGATGGCAACACTGCAGTCTCCTACATTCTCCTTCTGGCATCTTGGGCATGCATGCACATGCACCCAGCACGAATTCTGAAGCCTCTGCATCTGGGACTCAGACCACAGTCGGCCCTGTGGGAGTCCAGCCATAGAATTGTTACGCCATCTGCTGGCCTGGTGAGAAGACTCCTGGAAGGTTTGAATGTCAGATAGCTCTCCGCAAACATCGGATGTGAGTCACTGTGAAAATCTATACAATTCGATTTGATTATCTGAGAAGATAAAATACTTTTCCTAAACCCAAATTTCCAGTTTGCAGAATTTAGTCGCTTCACATTGCTCCCTTAACTCTCAGGGAAGTTTCTATTTTGCTATTAAGCACAATGATCCAGTTCATCCTACAGAATGGTACAATTAAAGTGATAAGCTTTATTAAAACAAGGGAACCCTCTGGGCTCAGCCATGGTGGTGCAGGTGGTAGGGCACCACTGTGTGATACTGAACCCATATGGGAAGCCCTGAAGTTTAGAGTCTGATTGACCTGGACATACCATTTAAGCCATGGCATGTAGTGATCCTGATTGGCTGGAAGGTTTGGGGAAAGACTGTGGTATGGGAAGACTGTGTCAGGAATCTCTGTCTCTCTTGATAAATGAATAAATAAATAAATAAATAAATAAATAAACTTTAAAAATGAAAGGCAGTTAAAAAAATTAAGAAGAGAGCTCTTCAGAACACATTTGATCACTAAAGCTGTAGATGAGATTGTGGAAATGATTACTTTCCTTGTTTCAAAAGGAGACTGGGGGGCTAGCAGGTGGTATGATAGTTAAGGCACTGGATCCCAGATGGCTGTTGGCAGTTCAAGTCTCAGACCACACAGTTTGAAAATCACACCAGGTACATGTGTGCATACGGCCAAAATCCCAACAGAATGATGAAGAAGGGATTGTGGTGTGGTCATCCCCCATGGAAGGTGATTTCTCACTTTACCTCTTTTTGTCTCTCTCTGTCTCTCTTGGGTAAGCACATATGTCCTATGGCAAAAACCGAAAAAAAAATTAAAAGATAGAGAGAAAAGCTGTGTGTGTGTGATGCGTGTATATGTGCAAACCATGGTAACATATTAGACTGGGCAAGGCTGTGGACCTACATATACTTGTGTCTAAGAGTATTTACCAGATGTTTGAGTGGGGCAATCTCTATGTCAAGTAGAGGCCAAGTAGTCTCCTCTGGTGAGGGCTTTCTTGCTGGTGGGGACTCTACAGAGTCCTGAGGTGGCCCAAGGTATCCTATGGCGAGAAGATGAGAGTGTGTATGTCAGCTCTGGACTCTCTCTCTGTTAGAATTCAACCATAGGTGCCCACCTGCTGGCTTATCTATTCCTAACCTCCTCCTAAAAGGAAAAGACCTGAAGCAATCATTTGAAAAATGGGAACATGACATGCAGGCTTGTACCTGCAAGCTAACAGGATCTAAATGAGATTATATTTTGGAAGCACTAAGGAAAAATACATCAAAGAACAAAACTTCACCTTAGACATGTAGAAAATATGATAAAAACTAGAAGTTTAGGGGTCATGGACCTATGACAAAAATCTGCTAAATGTTTGAGGTCTGAATGTTTAAAGTCTTATGTTTTGTGAGCCCACTCCCAATAGGAGATGTAAATCACCCAACATGTAGTCCCCAAGAGAGGAATGCATGCACAAGTCCCTCCTTGCTGGGATAAAAACTCTTAGCCCCAATTCCTCTTTAGCAACCTGTTCCTGAGACCTCTTCCTGTTTGGGAGCTCTGTTTCTCCTTTCCGCTCTTAATAAACTCCCCTTTGCTATCCCTTCTCTGTGTCTATGTCTCTAATTCTTCTGAGTGTGAGACAAAGTACCTAGTCATCTTGCAGTCCTGAATCTGGCACTGGTATTGAGCCTGATCACTGTAACTTTCTGTGTCAGTATGTCTAATCCATGAATGCTGAATATGTGCTTTTCACCTGAGTAGAGGGACATTCAGGAAAATTCAGATACTTCCATACTACTGGGTAGAAACATACAATTGCTAGAGCTCCTGAGGATGTGACAAAAGGAGACCTCTCGAGATAGTCAGTCCTGGATTAAAAATAGTACAGTGGGGAATAGGTCACCTTCTTTGTCTTTTCCTTTACCTCCTCCTGTCCCTACTTCTTTTCCTCTTTTTTAATTTAGGAGGTTCATTTTGAGGAAAGGAGAATTTCACATGGCCGAGAGAAGCCACACAGCAACCTTCTCCTCAAATCCCTGTTTCGTTTCTCTCCTCCTCCCTGAGGGCACATATGCTCACTGGAGAGAGATGGAGAGGGAATGGGGGCGGAGAAAGCAAGTGCTCCATAAAACGGGGAATAGTCATGCTGTAATCCCTTTTCCACCATTCTCCTCCTAGGATTTTGGGCACATATACGTACACTCCCTAGCAAGCTGTCGGGTTCAGCATTTGAATCGCATAGTCAGCCATGTGGGATACAGGTCTCTTAACCACCACGCCAGCAGCTGACCCTGTTTTGCTTTTCTTTAATGACACAAACCCTCCTCGAGAGGCTCTGTCCAGACTGAAAAATCTCTTCTGCTGTCCTCCTCCTCCTTTTCTATTCTTTATCTTTTCCCCATTATTCCTCTTTTCCCTCTCCTTTTCTTCCTCCTCCTCATTTTTCTTTTCTTTTTTTTTTTTTAAAGAAAGTCAGCTTATTACCCCCACTCCCTTTTTGAAAAGACGAAGGAAAATGCCGTATTTTGTTCCATAGAGGAAGGGGAAAAAATAGACCTACATATTTCTAAGGCAGCTTTAATATCCTAAAGACTAACTTCTTAGTCTTCATTTTTATTCACCCCAAATGCTTGTTTTCTGGACTCTGTTGGAATGAAGTCTTGCCCTATGAGAGTTTTGGATTGCAGATTTATCTGCTCTTGTTTTTTCACTATCTTCAACTCACTCACTTTCTATTTCCAGAAATTTCTAAAAATTTGCTGCATTGAGTGCATTTTGTTTTGTTTTATTTTGTTTTCCAACATGGTTATAGATTTATTCTCTGAGCAGTTTCAATTGTGTTTTCTAAAAATGGGAGATGGAAGTTTTCGAGCAGTCCATGTTTTAAAAGTTTATTTCTCCTATCTAAATAAAATTTTACACTCGTTCTCCAACATTTTCCCAATCTTCTTCCCAGTCTCTGCTAACCACTCTTTGTGTCTATGAGAATAATGTTTTTTAGATTCTAAAAATCTGTCCCTACTTCTTTTCCTCTTTTTTAATTTAGGAGGTTCATTTTGAGGAAAGGAGAATTTCACATGGCCGAGAGAAGCCACACAGCAACCTTCTCCTCAAATCCCTGTTTCGTTTCTCTCCTCCTCCCTGAGGGCACATATGCTCACTGGAGAGAGATGGAGAGGGAATGGGGGCGGAGAAAGCAAGTGCTCCATAAAACGGGGAATAGTCATGCTGTAATCCCTTTTCCACCATTCTCCTCCTAGGATTTTGGGCACATATACGTACACTCCCTAGCAAGCTGTCGGGTTCAGCATTTGAATCGCATAGTCAGCCATGTGGGATACAGGTCTCTTAACCACCACGCCAGCAGCTGACCCTGTTTTGCTTTTCTTTAATGACACAAACCCTCCTCGAGAGGCTCTGTCCAGACTGAAAAATCTCTTCTGCTGTCCTCCTCCTCCTTTTCTATTCTTTATCTTTTCCCCATTATTCCTCTTTTCCCTCTCCTTTTCTTCCTCCTCCTCATTTTTCTTTTCTTTTTTTTTTTTTAAAGAAAGTCAGCTTATTACCCCCACTCCCTTTTTGAAAAGACGAAGGAAAATGCCGTATTTTGTTCCATAGAGGAAGGGGAAAAAATAGACCTACATATTTCTAAGGCAGCTTTAATATCCTAAAGACTAACTTCTTAGTCTTCATTTTTATTCACCCCAAATGCTTGTTTTCTGGACTCTGTTGGAATGAAGTCTTGCCCTATGAGAGTTTTGGATTGCAGATTTATCTGCTCTTGTTTTTTCACTATCTTCAACTCACTCACTTTCTATTTCCAGAAATTTCTAAAAATTTGCTGCATTGAGTGCATTTTGTTTTGTTTTATTTTGTTTTCCAACATGGTTATAGATTTATTCTCTGAGCAGTTTCAATTGTGTTTTCTAAAAATGGGAGATGGAAGTTTTCGAGCAGTCCATGTTTTAAAAGTTTATTTCTCCTATCTAAATAAAATTTTACACTCGTTCTCCAACATTTTCCCAATCTTCTTCCCAGTCTCTGCTAACCACTCTTTGTGTCTATGAGAATAATGTTTTTTAGATTCTAAAAATAAGTGAGATCATGTGGTATTTTTCTGTTCCTGGCTTTTTTTACTTAGCATATGCCCTCCGGCTTTTTCCAGATTGTTGCAAATGGCAGGATTTCATTCTTCTTCTTCTTGTTCTTCTTTTTTTAGCTGAACAATATTCCATTGTGTGTGTGTGTGTGTGTGTGTGTGTGTGTGTGTGTGTGAAGCCAATCAAGGTACTCTGAAAGGTTCTGGCCCTTAGTTTCCCCTCTTCTATTGAGAGAAGAAGTGGAAATCTCCCCAAATTGCAAACTAACAGGAACTAGGTTACAAGAGCAGCGAGTTACTGTTGACAGTGGCTATTAGGGAGAAGTGGAAATAACAGTAAATTAATCAATTTGGATCACACTGTTCCAAAATTACTACTTCAAAGAAATGATTTTTTTTTTTAAAGAGATTTTTGCTCTAGGGTGTGTGCACTCACCAGAGAGACAGAGAAAGACAGAGAGACAGAAAACAAAAAATCAACCTCCAGGTGGATGGCCATGCAGCAATTCCTTCTCCTCCATTCTCCTCTCAGGATCTTGAGCACACATGCACATGTGCCTGGTTGAGTTTCAAGCTGCCAGGTCTGGGACTCGAACCTTGGTCAACTACGTGGGAGTCCAGAGTCATAACCATTATGCCATCTGCTGGTCTCCCCAGAAATGATAAGATTTTAACTC
>NW_006160015.1:228089-258548 GCF_000334495.1 Tupaia belangeri chinensis
TGAAGAGCACATGGGCCTGAGCTTAGGTGGCATCAGAAGACTTGTTAATTGTTCCCTCCAAGGATAGAAATTGGTTACCTAAGAACCCACATAGCAGGAATATCCAAGAGAGGATCATGCCCTCTTGAACCAATCATTGAGCTGATCACATACCTGAGGCCCTTACCCTAGATTCTGTCTTTAAAAATCCACATCCATAGAATTCTGGAGACATCAGGTGTTTGGGCATTAGCTGCCCACACCCCCTTGCTTCGCAGATGCCAATAAAGCCATACTTTCTTGCCCCATATTCCTGAGGTAGCATTTTTGACTTGTGGCACTGAGGTAATGGACCTCCTTTGTGTCCATTCTTTGTCTAGGGACACCTTGGTGGTTTTGTACTTTGGATGTGGTGAGGCTGCAGTGAGCACTGTAGAGTAGCAATCTCTTTGTCATTAAAGTCATTGACTTCAGTTCTTTCAGATATATAGTCAGTAGTGGGAATGCTGGGTCATATGGTAGTTCTGTTTTTAGCTTTTATGAGGAATCTCCATAGTTTTTTGTTTGTTTGTTTGTTTTGAGAGGTTTTTGCTATAGGGCGCGTGCGCTCGCTAGACAGACAGAGAGAGACAGAGAGACAGAAAGTGAGAAATCACCCGCCAGGGGCGATGGCCATGCCACAATCCTTTCTGCTCCATTCTCCTCTCAGGATCTTGGGCACGCATGCACACGCACCCGGCTTGAGTTTTAAGCCACCGGGTCTGGAACACGAACTGCAGTCGACTACGTGGGAGTCCAGCGACATAGCCATTACGCTAACTGCTGGTCCCAGAATCTCCATAGTTTTTAATGCCTGTACTAATTTGCATTCCCACCAGTAGTATGTACATGTTTGTTTCCTTTTCTCCACATCCCTATTTATCTTTTGTTTTTCTCTTTTTTTGATTTTTTTTTCAATTTTAAAATATTTGCAATAGGGTACCAACATGCATGCATGAGAGAGATAAAGAAAGAAAAAGTACACTCTAGAGGGAGTGACCACAATATAATCCCTTCTTTTCCATTCTACTCTTGGGATTTGGGGCATTCATGCACATGCACCTGGTATGTTTTTTTTTAAAACTTTCAGGTCCAGGACTCAAACTACACAGTCAGCCATTTGGGATCCAGCTGTCCAAACCTATACACTGCTGTCTGGCACCCTCTCTCTCTGATGACAGCCATTCTAACATACATGAAGGAGTATCTCATTGTGGCTTTAACTTGCATTTCTTTAATGATCAGTGAATATTGACCGTTTTTCAAAATACTTGCAGGTCATTTACATGTCTTCTTTTGGAAAATATCTATCTGAAACAGGCTTTTGATTTTTTTGGTTTATTTGTTTTACTTTAATCAGAAATGGAGCTGTGTTCTCTTTGTGAGATCAATTATTTTTGAGCAGTGTGGCAATAAGAACATTCCAATCATATAAAATAGAAATAAAATACTTTGGATGGGAAATAAAAGTAGCAATATATTCCTCATTGTATAGAAGCGGAAATGACAGGTGGTTCTTCTTCCTGTCCTCTCTCTTCCCAGTATTGCTGGCAGCGGTGCCAGGGCAGGTGGATCTGCAATAACAGAGCTGCTTATTCTAACCTGCTCATTGCTCCAGAGACCACACCACTGCAAGATAAGAAGCCAGTAAATCCAGGTCCATCTGCAAATAAATCTCACACCTAGATTTAGGTGGCCTTCCTTGCCTCTGAGACCTAATCCAAATTAACTCAACCCAGCGTTCTTCTCCCTGGTGAAGTCCAGAACACCCTCTAGGTTCCCCACCGATTCTGGTAGGGAAGGTCAGTATGCCTCTGGTCACCTATGCTTGTGACATTTTCTTTTCATTGAACTTTTCCATTTATGGATTGCATGTATGATGAGTAGCATTTTTCTTTCACTTTAGTGACAAATCATTTCCTGGATTTCTAAGGCAACCAGCTACTCACGATAAACATGCGTGATTCAAGAAAAAGTGAGATGGTTCTATCACAGATACATAAGTAAAGAGAACTGAGTTAAGCATTTTATAAAGTTTCTTAGAAGTGTTTTATCTTAGTCCTGGGATTTTTCCACTGTACTTTCACCTCAGAGCCCTAGCTTTAGCCTGTGTTACTGGCCACCTGCTCACTTCCATTTCCTTTACTCTTGCATTCATCCTATTTTTCATTCATTCAAAAATACTTGTTTAGAATTATTTATTTAATTTTATTTATTTATTTTATTATTACTATTATTATTTTAAATTTGTTATAGGTCATTCACCAAAGCGAGAGAGCGAGGATGAGAGCGAGAAAGCAAGCTGTCACATCCGGGACTTGAACTGTGGTCAGCCATATGGGAGTCCAGTGCCTTAACCATCATGTCATCTGCTGTCCCCATCACTTACCAAGTTTTGTGGGGTTTTTTTGAGAGAGGTTTTTGCTATAGGGCTCTTGTGTTCACTGGAGAGACAGAGCGAGGCAGACAAAGCAAGATATCATCCCCTGGGGGGATGGCCATGTCTCAATCCTTTCCCCTCCATTCTCCTCTCAGAATTTTGCACACTCACACACATGTGCCCAGCACGAGTTTTAAGCCACTGGGTCTAGAACTTGAACTGCAGTCAGTTATGTGGGAGTCCAGCCTCATAACTACTACGCTATCTGCTGGTCCCTATTTAGTAAGTTTTTGATGATCACAAAAATAAACACTTTCTACTCAAGGAATTTACATTCAGTTGAGTATTTAGATGGGGAATGGAACAAGGAAAAACTGCTCAGGAGATGGGATTGAGAAAAATGGTGGCAGAACGGTTTTGCAAGTTATGCAGGAATTAACGGGAAGAAAGCATGCACACAAGGATGAGAGGTGATGAAGAAGCGGATGGTGTAGGTAGTTGGGAGAGCAGCATTTTAATTAGAGGGAGCAGTCTGCTACGTTTCAGGGAGAGTGAGGGATCCAGTGCGGAGCAGCATGAGCATGGAAGACTGTATAGAAGGCACCGTCAGAGAGGCAGGAGTGGTTGGGGAGGACGATGGAGGACTTAGGGAACACTGTCAATCTTTGGCTGTTCTTCTGAGTGAAATGGGAGGCCTCTGCAGCAGTGTGAGGGGTGAGGCGAGAAGCTCTCACTTGATTTTAAATGATCACTCTGATGTTCTCTGAAGAATAGTGAATAAGAAAGTAAGGGTGCTAGCAGGGAGACCAGTTAGAAGGATTTTAGCGTAATCCGGAAGTTGTCAGTGCATCGGTGGAACCCAGTCCTGAGACTCTGTGCAATTACGCAGGGGAAGTGTAGATGGGGAAGGTGCTCGAGGACAGTCTACTGGCTCCTTCTCTTCCTCACACGCTCCCTTCCAGAGCACCCAGGATCTCCGACCTCTTCTCCATCTGCTATATTTACTCACCCAAACCCAACAAGTACTTAATAACAGAAAATACATGTTCTAGAGAACCAGCAGTTAGCATAATGGCTATGTCGCTGGACTCCCACGTAGTCGACCGCGGTTCGCGTCCCGGACCCGGTGGCTTAAAACACGCTGGGCACGTGTGGGTGTGTGCCCAAGATCCGAAGAGGAAAATGGAGGAGAAGGGATTGTGGCGTGACCATCCCCCCGGGGGGTGATTTCTCGCTTTCTGTCTGTCTCTCTCTATCTGTCTGGTGAGCGCACGCACCCTGTAGCGAAAACCTCTCCAAAAAAAACAAAAAAATACATGTTCTAAATACCTGTTATAGCATCTAACGGTAACCCTCTCTTTGGAGTTAAATTGTGCTCTTTAAATTGTATTTTGATCCCTTTAACATATAGACTTTTTTTTTTCCTGAGAGTGATTTTTGCTATAGGGTGTGTGTGCTTGCCAGAGAGACAGAAAGCGAGAAAACACAAGCCCGCCCCCAAGGGGAACAATGCCACAATCTCTTCTCTATACTCCACTTGAGATTTTGGGCATGAACACACACACGCCTGGAGCGAGTTTTAAGTCACCCAGTCTGGGACTCAAACTGCATTCTGCTCCATGGAAGTCCAGCAATGTAACCATTATGCCATCTGCTGGTCCTCAGACATCTTTTTTTAAAATGAATATTTGGTTCAATGATTGCTTCATGGAAAAAAGAAAAACAAAAAACAAAAACATAGTAGAGGGACCAGCAATTAGCATAATGGCTATGTCGCTGGACTCCCATGTAGTCCACCATGGTTCGAGTCCCGGACCTGGTGGCTTAAACTCACACCGGGCGCGTGTGCGTGCGTGCCCAAGATCCCGAGAGGAGAATGGAGGAGAAGGGATTGTGGCGTGGCCATCCGCCCTGGGGAGCGATTTCTCATTTTCTGTCTCTCTGTCTCTCTCTCTCTGTTTGGCGAGCGCACACCCCCAATAGCAAAAAAAACAAACAAACAAAAAAACAAAACAACAACAAAAAACCTCTCAAAAAAAAAAAAACATGGTAGAAATAGAATCAACTCAGGAATACTTGCAGTTCTTGGCTCTTCTGCATAATAGATGCATCCACAATTAGTTTTGTGATGCCTACAGCACTGACTGATGTGCCTTCCCAGGAAATGACACTTTGGGTTTTCATTCCACATGTTTTTCAGTTGGGAGCCTGGGCTATGAAAATGACATGGAACTTAACGATGTAACACAGGTTTTTTTTCTTGTTTCTTCAACTGGAATACAATCCTTCCAGAGAGCCAACCTGACAAAGTTGAAGTTGCACTTACAAAACTGTTGAAAAAATGAAGACTTAAAATTTGATTAGAAATGTGTTTCCTTAAAACTGCTCAAGGATTAGTTATGACAATTTTGAATAAGGTCAAGTTTAGCCAAGAACTTCCTTCTAGAAGAAGGTGCTGGAGAGGAGGCTCTTTCAAAGGACAGTCTACAGCTGGAATTCTAACCATTACTGTGTGTGTAGTTGTTTTAGTGTGTGTGTTTTATTAGTCTTTACTCAAGTGTTGCAAGTTCATTTTTTAAAACTTAAAGTTACTCAGAAAAAGTACAAAGAAGAAAATGAAACGAAAATCACCCCAAATCTCAAAACTCAGAATAATCAGTGGTGGCATTACATTTTTAGATCATCTATCTGCACATTTATAAGCATAATTAACTTGACAGATAAATGAGTAGAAGTAATTTTATCAAAAAATTCTTGGACCACACACATTAATTTTAATAAAAACGTATGGCATTTCACCCAGCTGTGGTTTTAGTACATACTGTTGAGACAAGGACTTCCTAGACCACGACCACATGGGGGGCCTGGGTTCAGTTCCTGGTTTAGTTAAAGGATGGAGCTACAGTGGTGTGGGCTTTTGATCACAGCAATTAGGAGACTGGAGTAGGAGAATCATAATAGCTAGACCATGTCAAAAAGCAAAAACAAAAACTATGGCATTTAATGTTACTTGAAAATAGCAGAAAAAAAATGTCCTGGCCTTTATAGAAGCAAAATACATTGAAAGACATACTAATCTTCAAATAAATCCTTTTTTTAAAATAAAGATATTAATTGTTAAGTGATCATCTTAAGGGTCAATGGAAAGCAATTATAAAACCATAGACCGCGGTTGTCTAACACACTCACCAGTTTTATTTGTTTGTGTTTCCATCTATGCCTATGATAGCATTTTTCAAACTTTTTGGTCTTTGGACCCCTTTGCCCTTTTAAAAGCTGTTGAAAGGGGTCAGCAGATGGCGTAGCAGTTACATTGGTGGACCCTCACATGGCTGACCACAGTTTGAGTCCCGGATCTGAGTTCCCGGTGACTTGAAACTCACACCAGGCATATGTGCGTGCATGCCCAAGACCCTGGGAGAAGAATGGAGAAGAAAGGATTGTGGCATAGCCGTCACCCCTGGGGTGATTTCACACTTTCCTTCTGTCTCACTGTTTCTGTCTCTCTCCAGTGACAGCATGTGCCCTAAGGCAGAAACGTATTTAAAAAATAAAAACAAACAAACAAAAAAACTCTTGAGAACTAGAAGAAGTTTTGTTTATATTGCTTATATCTGTCTATATATACCATATCAGAAACTGAAACTGAAAAATTAAAAATAAATCTTAATTACCATTGAAAAATACAACAAACTCATGACATGTTAACATAAATAGTCAATATTAACAAGTAAATAAATAAACTATCTGTTCCAAGCTAACGAAAAAGTTAATGTAAAAGTGGCAGTGTCTTAGACCCCCAAAACACTCAGACAAGATGTGATTTTAAATCTGAGCTGTGCCCTGGCATGCTTAGTGACCAAGGCTACTAAAGCTATGCTCTAAGCCTCATCTTCTAGACCTGAAACACTCAGACAAGCTAGGGCGACCTCTGTCCTCTGTGTCTTTATGTCTGTCTGTCTCTCTTTTTAAATTAGTTATTTATTTAAAGTTTTAAACCACTTCTCATCTTGGGTCTTTTCTTTCTCTTGCTAATTTCAGAAGCCATTTTAAATCTGAGACATGTCCTGGTGTGTCTGTGTGGTCTGCTAGTACACCATGCAGTTTTCATTTTTTATCTTTAATTGTTTTTTCCTTTCCTTGGTTGTTTTGGCCTAGTTTTTCTTTTTACCCTTTTTTTTTAACCTTACTTTCCCACTCTGCTCTTCAGTCTCCACACACTGAGTGTCAAGACAGGCCTAGATGCACAGTAGCCAAATATCTGAATACTTTTAGGGTCATTGAAATCCTCAACATTTATTGAAACTCCTGCTTTAAGGAAGAAACTTCTTTTTATAAATATGAACTCATAATCTCTTTCTGTGGATACCACATTGCAAAACACAATAGAGGAGAGATTTTGTCACAGAATGACCAGAAACCACAGTAGAGGCACAAGAAATATGAGGAGCCAAGGAAATCTCTCTCCCCTATGCGAAAAGAACAATCCCTCCTCATCCACAGACAGCACAGTGGAACTCGTGGAAATGTCTGGTAGAGAATTCAGAATATTCATAGTGCAAAACTAAATGAGATGCAAGAGCTGAGAGACAATGAACACCAGAAGATGCAGGAGAAAAGACAATGAGTTCCCGAAGATGAGGAAGATCTTGCACAATCTGAAAGAGGAAAGGTACACCATAAAAAAGAATCAAATGGAGCTGTTAGAGGTGAAGGCTACAATTCAGGAAATCAAAACTTCCCTCAAAAGTATTAAAAGCAGATTAGTCCGTGCAGAAGATCGAATCTCAGATGTCAAAGGCAAAATCTCTGACCTAGAAAAAGCAATAAAAAGAAAAACCTGAAAAAAATAAAAATAATTGGAATACTATACAAGAAATACTAGATACCATTTAATGTCCATATATCCGGACAATCAGTATCCCAGAAGGTGAAGAAACTAATAAGGGCATTGATTATCTATTCCATGAAATCCTAGAAGAAAACTTTCCAAATCCAGAGAGGCATTCAAATATCCAGACCCAAGAAATACAAAGGACCTTTAATAGAATCAACCCAAGAAGATCTTGTCCAAGACATATCATAGCTAGGTTGGCAAAATCCACCTACAAAGACAAGATACTAAAATTGACAAGAGAGAAGGCAGGTTATTTATAAAGGTTATCCCATCAGGCTAACATCAGACTTCTCATAAGAAACAATGTGATCAAGTAAAGAATGGAAAAATATGGGACCAGCAGGTGGCATGGTGGCATGGTGGTTAAGGGTGCTAGACTCCCACATGGTCGATCATGGTTCAAGTCCTAGACCTGGTGGCTTACTTTCTCTCTCTCTCTTTCTCTCTCTCTCTCCCTCCCTTCCTCCTTCCTTCCCTTTCTCCTTCTGTCTTTCTCTGGTCAAATTGAAATAAATAAATAAAGTTAAAATGATTCTTAAAAAAAAAAAAGAATGGGAAAATATATTCAAAGCATCAAATGAAAAATAGTTTTAACCAAGGATACTATACCTGGCAAGATTATCCTTTATATAGAAAAAAATGATAAAAACGTTCTCAGATAAACAAAACCTGATAGAATTTACACCAGACCAGCTCTTCGAGAATTTTTTTTTTTAAGAGGTTTTTGCTATAAGGTGTGTGCACTCGCCAGACAGACAGAGAGAGACAGAGAGAGACAGAAAGCGAGAAATCACCCCCCAGGGGGGATGGCCACGCTGCAATCCCTTCTCCTCCATTCTCCTCTCGGGATCTTGGGCACGCACCCACATGCGCCCGGTGTGAGTTTTAAGCCACCGGGTCCGGGACGCGAACCGCGGTCGACTACGTGGGAGTCCTGCGACATAGCCATTATGCTAACTGCTGGTTCCCTTCAAGAATTTTTGAAAAGAATACTTTACCAGGAAAACTAAAGACACACATACAGAAATAAGAGAACAAAAAGCAACCAAGAAAATGACCAACTTAATGCTAGGGACAAGAAATATCAATAACCATGCTGCATGTTAACTTCCAGGATTTAAACAGAAAGATCAAAGCACAGTAGTGAAATAGAACTTTATGAAATTTGAGTAAAATATTACTGTCTTTTTCTTTTTTTTGAAGAGGTTTTTGCTATAGGGCGCGTGCACTCACCAGAAAGACAGAGACAGGGAGACAGAAAGCGAGAAATCACCCCCCAGGGGTGATGGCCACACTGCAATCCCTTCCCTCCATTCTACCCTCGGGATCTTGGGCACGCACGCACAAGCGCCCGACGTGAGTTTAAGCCACCGGGTCCGAGACTCAAACCGTGGTCGACTACATGGGAGTCCAGGGACATAGTCATTACACTAACTGCTGGTCCCCACTGTCTTTTTTTCTTTACTATGCTTTGTTTTCCCAATTTAAAGATTTTGTTTTCTTTTGAGCTGTTTATGGCTCCAGCAATTTGTTACAATGTCTTTTCTTCTTGTTTGTTTGTTTCTTTAAATGGAAATGTAAACTTTTCTTTCTTCCTAACCCCTCTGGAACTGGAAAATATTTGGGGGTATTCTTGTTTTGTGGCAGAATGGTTATTTGCATAAATTCAGTAATATGTGTTGCCTTCAATCAGAAATTGAAAATACTCGTTATTGGACAGGGCTTTGACTGGAATGTCGTATTTGAAGATCAAACCAGAAAATATGGAACTAAGGTGGATCTCAAGTAAGCCAACAGAATCTCTTGGAAAGAGGGCCTGGCACCATAAACAGTTCTGCCTGGCAGAGAGGATTAGAAAAGCCTAATAAAAGAATTCGTACCATAAAATAACCTGGACTTTTCCAGCCCAGCATTGTAATCAGTAGAGACTGCAAAAGAGCAGCTGCAGCCAGAGGATTACCTTGAAGAGGACTTTGAAGGAAGAAAAAGAGACTGATCTTTGCCAGCAGATGGTGTATCACAGAATACTTGGTAGGCAGGGCTGGATTGAGAAGGTTTATGTGTGAATTATGTGTCGAGTGTTTTGCTTTTAAATATTTTGAGTAGTTAACATGTAAACATTTTCAGGAACCAGCAGTTAGCATAATGGCTATGTCGCTGGATTCCTATGTAGTCAATTGCGGTTCGTGTCCCGAACCTGGTGGCTTAAAACTCATGCTGGGTACGTGTGTGTGCGTGCCCAAGATCCCAAGAAGAGAATGGAGGAGGAGGGATTGCGGTGTGACCACTCCCCCCCCGGGGGGTGATTTCTCGATTTCTGTCTCTCTGTCTCTCTCTGTCTGTCTAGCGAGCGTACACACCCTATAGCAAAAAACTCTCAAAAAAAAAAAATCCATGTAAACATTTTCTCAAAAGTATTCAAAACCAAGGACCAGCAGTTAGGGTAATGGCTATGTCGCTGGATTCCCATGTAGTAGACCACGGTTGGAGTCCCGGACCTGGTGGCTTGACCTCACACCGGGTGCGTGTGCATGCGTGCCCAAGATCCCGAGAGGAGAATGAAGGAGAAGGGATTGTGGTGTGGCCTTCCCCCCTGGGGAGTTATTTCTCACTTTCTGTCTCTCTGTCTCTGTCTTTCTGGCGAGTGCATGCACCCTATAGCAAAAACCTCTCCAAAAAAACCCCCAAAAAAGTATTTAAAACCATACTGTATCTGTTGTTACAGAGTCACAAAAAAAGCTATAACAAATATTTCAAACATTATCTTTAAAATTCAGTTTTTTGAAATTTTGAAACTACCAAGAACTATGGAGTATGAGCAAGTATTATTTGATAAACAAAGTAAATGGGGAAAAATGTAAAAATAAATAAATAAATGATAGGGAAGAAAGTGGCATTTTATTACATTTTCCCAAATCCCTCTACTGTATGCTTTTAAAGACTGCAGCTGAATGCTCACATCTCTTTCTGCATTTAGTCTGCTGTGAGGAGTTGCTTTAGAGGAGACTTAGAAAAAAATTCAGCTTCTCTCAGATACGTAACTAAAAAGAGAGATGTATTTTGATAGTCTTTTCAGATAATTAGGGATTTATTTCTTTGATACTACACCAAAACTTGACAAATGATAGGTCTTTGTCGTTGTTTTTCAGTTTTTGCCATGGTTTGTGTACATTTGCCAGAGAGAGACAAAGAGAGGGAGGATGAGAAATCACCTCCCAGGGGAGATGGCCATGCCACAGTCCCTTCTCTTTTATTCTCTCCTCAAGAGTTTGAACAGCATGCACATGTGCCAGAAGTCATTTTCAAACTGCCAGGTCTGGGATTTGAACTACAGTCAGCCATGTAGGCGTCCAGTGCTTTAACCACCATACTACTCACTGGCCCAACAAGTGGTAGTTTCTCTAAGATTGGGTAGCAATTCTTCCTATTTCAGTATTTGAAATCATTGCACTTTGGAAGTTTTCCATGCTTGACTTTGTATTTTTGATCAGTGGTTATTTGGAAAATATTGGTCAACAAGTTACATGGTATTTCCTCAATGTTCTCACATTTCACTATACAATGTGGTCAAGTCCCAGTTGTTAATATTATCACTGACTTCGACAGAAAAGTCTGAATACCGGGACTATATCAAGCTTATTGACATACATGGTGGCAACATGTATGGATCTGTGTGTGTGTGTGTGTGTGTGTGTGTGTGTGTGTGTACATAAAATTTTCACAAATGTTAATTTTTACATGAAGATTGCATTTTATCATTTGCAATAAACATTGTCAGCTGCATTCTTTTCAGTGACAGTTTCACTTTGTTAGCATACCTAAGTTTGAAAAACCTTAGTTTTGTGTGGCAATAATTTTTCAAGTAAAAATCGTTTTCCATAAACAAATCTTCTAGCTCTCCTCGTAATTCAGTCACATAAGGATTTTCTTCCCTTAACAACCCTCTTACTTTGGCATCTCTCACTTCATCAGACAGAATAGTAGCACAATTATACTCAAGGATTCAAACTTAATAAAATTAAAAATGCTTACTGCTTTTTAAAAAGTTATTTATTTATTTAGAAATAGATTTTTGCTTTAGGGTGCATGCACTTATGGGAGAGACAGAGAGACAGAAAGCAAGAAATCACCCCTCCAGGAAGGAAGGCCACACTCCAACCCCTTCTCCTCCAATCTCCTCTCGGGATCGTGGGCACGCATGTACACGCGCCCAGTGTGAGTTTGAAGCTGTTGGATTTGAGACTTGAACTGCAGTTGTTTATGTGGGAGTCCAGCAACGTAATCATTATACTATCTGCTGGTCTCTAAAGTTGCTTATTTACTTTTATTCGTCATTATTATTATTATTATTTAATTTTCTACAGAGCATGTGCACTCCCCAGAACAAGAGGGGGAGAGAGAGAGAAAGTGAGAAAGCCAGCCACCAGGTCCAGGACTCAAACCACAGTTGGCCATGTGGGAGTCCACACCTCAATCACCATGCCCCTTGCTGTCTCCCACGCTCACTGGTTTATTTGGTTTTTAACTTTTTTCTGTGAGTGTGTAGTGACTACTAGTAGAGCTTTCTGTTACATCGTTCTTAATATGGTTGAGGCACCAGCAGTTGACCCGTTAAGTTTATACTATTAACTCAAATGTCAACTCAGAGAGAGGCAAATGGTGTCTCAGGACTTTTATGAAAAGGGTGTGGACTCTCAGGAGACGCTGAGGGTCTTGGAGATTCTCCAGGAAACCTATAGCTCACCCTCGAAGCACGATGAGCCTAGACCCATGATTCCTGTCTCGAAAGCCACATTTTCTTCTCTTCAGAACTTTGTAGGCTGTTCCCCATGCTTTCCTGGCACTGACTGCAGACAAGCTGAATTCACTTTTTTCTGCTTCTCCTCATATTTCCAGTTTCCTCCTTATAGAGGCATCCTGCATTGGTCTACACAAAAGCTATTTTATTAATCTTGACCTTCAATCACTTACACAGGATATTTAAGTGACTGGGAAAGTTTCTGCTATTACTATTTCTCTTCAGAAAAATTGTCCTATATAGGATGGTCATCGTTTCTATTCTGTAATCTCCTCTTAATTACAGTAGCAGCTGTCCTTCCTCCCTGCATGCACCATGACTATTTCGAGACTTCCCGCTGTAACAGAAATCCATTTTTTTTGCTGGGTCTATTCTGTTTCTTACTATTTCTGATTTACATATTAGCTTTATATTCATGTCATTTGCATCTTCGGTTTGAATCCTTAACTCTCAAATCTTTCTTTTTGTGTATTTGCATGATACGTATTTTTTCTTTCAGATTGGATTATATTGAATCATATTTTTAAGTTACTTTTTTGTGTTGTAAATTTCATTTGTATTCTTCAGTTATATTTTCTCTTAGAGAGTCTTCTTTTTAAAATTTTTTAGGATTTTACTATAGGGCACACGTACCCACCAGAGAGACAGAGACAGTGAGAGGGAAAGTAAGAAATCACCCCCCCCAGAGGGAATGGCCACACCACAATCCCTTCTCCTCCACTCCATTCATGGGATTTGGGGCACGCACGCATACGTACACTCATCGTGAGTTTCAAGCCGTCAGGTCCAGGATTTGATCCATAGTCACCCATGTAGAAGTCCAGCCCTTAACCATCCACCCACCTGCTGGCCCCAAGGGTCTTTATTATTTGTATCTTTAGTGTATTCTGTTCTGTCTCTTCGTTCCTTTCTTCCTTCCTCCTTCTTTAACTATACAAGGTATATTTGAATAGTTGCTAATTTTTCTTTTGTCAAGTAGCTAATGCTTATTGTCCATCTAACAGCATTGGTGACTTTCCTCACAGTCTGGCCATGTGTCCCCACACCAAGTGGTGGTTTGGATCGCCTCCTGGGCTCTACCTGCTCCTCTGTCATCCAATGAGATGAGGACACAGTGGGCTCACCTGGGCTTCCTGCACCTGCCTGTGGCCCCGAGCCCTTCTCCAGGACTGGGTCATTCCTATCTGACAGTGTCAGTGTCACCAGATAGAGGTGATTTCATTCTAACAAGGTACTAATTCTGCCCTTCAGTGATTTTGAAGAATTCGCTAGCCTTGCTGGTTTTTTACTTCTATGCATTTTTGCTGAGCCACTGATGAGATTAGAAGGACCTCTATTTTCAAGGGTTTCCATCTGACATTTACCTGTAAGCATACTCACCACTTTATTCCAGCTCTCTCCAAATTGAGGATTTGTGCAATTTCTCAGGATTTCCTCATATCAGCTTCTTTTGTCAATCTTGCCTCTGGGAAGAGGTGAGCGAGGGAAAGTGGAACTTCCTAGGCTGTCCAGAGTCCTGCCTGGATTTTCCGTTTCCTTTTCTTTTTCTTTTTTTTTTTTTTTAAGAGGTTTTTGCTATAGGGCGTGTGCGTTCGCCAGACAGACAGAGAGAAAGACAGAGAGACAGAAAGCGAGAAATCACCCCCCAGGGGGGATGGCCACGCCGCAGTCCCTTCTCCTCCGTTCTCCTCTCAGGATCTTGGGCACGCACGCACACGTGCCTGGCGTGAGTTTTAAGCCACCGGGTCTGGGACGCGAACCACGGTCGACTACATGGGAGTCCAGCAACATAGCCATTACGCTAACTGCTGGTCCCTGTTTCCTTTTCTGGTTGTAACATTTTAAAGTCATAGGAGAAGGTTATATTTGATTTCTTTGCCTGCCTCTGCTAATGAGTCTCTGTTTTTATTGATACCTTTATAATGTTACTTTTTCTTCTTGTTATTGTTCATCTCATTAGTTGTTAAGGACTAAAATTTGGCGATACTGGCTTAATCCGTCGTCTTATTTGCCTGTTCGTCTTCACCAGGCAGCCACCCTTAACTTGACTTGACTCTCCAGGTAAGCACCCAATTCAGGACTGCTTACTCTGAGGGTGGTCAGGAGGTTTTAGTTTTTTTTCAATTGCAGCAACTGGTTCTTTTTTTACATTTTGACAGACTTCAAACTTTAAAAAAAATAAAATTTCATGGACATATTTTTTAACATTGTCTTTCATTTCACAGATATTTTGTAAATCTCCTTACAGCTTCTTTTTGTTCTATTGTTTGATTAAGCTAACTATCTAGAGTTGTAATTATGGGTAGCATGAACTATCTTTTCCTGCATGAGGCTTTGGGATACTCTCTAGGTCCCAAAAAATTAATCCTTCCCAGAAGAGAGAGATTTTTGCAATAGGGTGTGTGTATACTAGCCAGAGAGACACAGAGAGACAGAAAGTGAGAAATTACCTCCCTCCCCCAGGGGGATAGCTACACCACAATCCCTTTCCTTTATTCTCCTCTCAGGATCTTGGGCAAGCACACAAACACACCCAATGTGAGTTTTAAGCCACCAGGTCCAGGACTAGCACCATGGTCAACTAGTGGAAGTTCAGCGAAGGAACTATTATATCAACTGCTGGGTTTCTACAAAATAGATTTTGTGAAGGATCGTACAGTGATCCGATTAGCCTGAAGAATAGAGTGTCCTCCAGGACCTTGATAGGATCTGAACAGGGCATATCCAGATTTCATGAGGACTGAGCCTAGGAAGCGTGGGCTCTTTCCATAAAAGAGAATACAGCATTATACATTAAAAAGTCGATGCAGGGTCTTGGAAGTAGCCAGATCATTGACATCTTCATCAGTCCATGGAATTATTATGGAATTATCCCCCCAGCAAAGTCAGCCCTGAGCTCGTCTTCACACATTGCTTGCCCTGGGCAGCTGGGCTTGAGCAGACTTTGACCAATGCGGGTGTGGGCTCTCAACTTCATTGAGATTATTCTGTATCTGGGCCTGATGCATCAGTGCCCAGCAAGTGGCAGCCTTCCAGTGGCCCTGCCTTGCCTGTGTTACCTGGCTACTTCCATGAGCTCCTCGTTAGTCTCTTATTTACCCCGTGCATGGGGAGCTCTACTTTGACCTAACTTGCTTGGCTAGAATTTAGCCCTGTATCTGGCTTTTGCTGCTCCAGTTCTTCCATGGGCTGGGCTGTTGTATTCTTATTTTATTTGAGAAACATGAACCTGAACCATGATGCTGACATTGACGATGCTACTTTCTAGAAAGTCTTCCTAAAACGTCCCGCTGTAACCCAGCACTTCTTTTTTTTGGAGAGGTTTTCACTATAGGGCACGTGCACTCGCCAGACCGACAGAGAGAGACAGAGAGACAGAAAGTGAGAAATCACCCCCCAGGGGGGATGGTCACGCCGCAATCCCTTCTCCTCCATTCTCCTCTCGGGATCTTGGGCACGCATGCACACGCGCCCGGCGTGAGTTTTAAACCACCTGGTCCGGGATGCCAACCGCGGTCAAGTACGTGGGAGTCCAGCGACATAGCCATTACGCTAACTGCTGGTTCCCAACATAGCACTTCTTAATCCTCTGGATACAGACTCAGATTTAGAGTCCTTGTCCACATTTCTTCATTGCCCAGTGTGGTATGGGCTTTGGACTTGAAGCCAAGCTTTGCTATTGAAATGAAATCACCAGGTAGAGCTCAGCCTACTGCTTTTTACCTTTTTCTGCTACTTTAATAAGGTTGCACTTGCCATAAGGTAAAACACTTAGCTTAATGACCGGAAGCTCTGTATTCATAGCACAGCATCAGTGAGTTTGTATATAAATAGTACAATATTTTGACATATCTTATCTTGGGGCTTCTGAGTATGTTAATGACGGGATTCCCTGGCAAGTAGAAGCAATGACACCCTGTGACAGCTTTTGAGGCACAGTATGAGGAAGTGACATTGACATTGTGTGTTCAAGTTACTCTTCATTTTATAGAACTCGAGGAACAGAGAATTGGTGTGATCCTCCACAGCAGAGCCACTGACTGGAGGATGGTTCGTTTCATGTGCCTTCTTGACAAGGCCACAGAGTACCAGATATCTGACCAAATATTATTCTGGGTGTTTCTGGAAATGTCTTTTTGGGTGAGAGAAACATTAACATTGGTAGACTGAGTAAAGCAGATTGCCTCACAAAGTGAGCAGGCTGCATCCGATCAATGGAAGCCTAAATGGATCATCAGAATGACTCTCCCTCAATGCACTGGCGGGTTGTGGAAGCCTCTCCCATTAGAGGGCTCTCTAGTCAAGTAAAGGATTTTGGCTTCACACGTGTTCAGGGACCTTTAAGCCATGCAATGAAAGGTACCTCATGAATCTTTGTCCTCCCCTTTGCAAATTAAAATACACACATCAGGATACTATTTGAATAATGTCTAGCAATAATTTGTTTTTGTGCCAGCTCTGTTTTACACTCTCTTTAAAAAGGCTGGCAAACATACAAATCAGTAATGAGAAAGTATAAAAACAAAAGTAACTCATCCAGAACTAACAGAGTAAATCACTTAAGGGAACATTAAGTCCTAATTGTAGAAATAACACACATTAATCACCCCTCTGGTGTCACCAGGGGAATGGGCTTGCTGATGGGCACTCCGTGGCTGGTGCAGCGAAAGGAAATGCAGAGGCTGTCTGAAGGCCACGCTTCCCAAGTGGCACTGTGCATTCAGGATCCTAGGTGGAGCTCGGTCCATCATACTAACATGTATCAGGGGAGCACGCCCGTGGCAAAGCAGCGCAGGAGTTGCAATGCAGACAAGTGCAGAAGGAGAACACCACGTGGGAAAGCTTTCTCCAACACCACTCGAAGGCATTAGACATACGGCAAAACTCTACTGAGAGCTGACCATTGTTCACATTCACCCTCAGGATGGGAGGCAGGAGGTTTCAAATACGTGACAACTGTCAAGTTTTCAGGTGAACGGAATTGGCCAGGTATGACCACTGACTTTCGCCCTAGAGGAGACACCAGCTTATAAACAAACGCTGTGAGCACTGAGAGTCCATGACGTGCCTGGACTCCTGTGTCTTAGCCTGGGTTTTGGAAAACACAGAGCCTGACCTGTAGGATTCCTTGGTGGTGGTTTATTTATTTTTTTTTTGAGAGTTTTTTTTTTTTTTACTATAGGGCGCTTGTGCTTGCCAGACAGACAGAGAGAGACAGAGAGACAGAAAGCGAGAAATCACCCCCCAGGGGAGATGGTCACGCCGCAATCCCTTCTCCTCCATTCTCCTCTCGGGATCTTGGGCACGCATGCACACGCACCCGGCGTGAGTTTTTAATCCACCGGGTCTGGGACGTGAACCGCAGTCAGCTACGTGAGAGTCCAGCGACACAGCCATCACGCTAACTGCTGGTCCCGGTGGTGGTTTATTTGGGAAGTTGCTCCCAAAGCATCAGAATGGGAGGCTGGCGTAAGTAAAACAGAGGAAGAAGGAAAGCAATTCGGTGGCATCTGATGGAGTTCATCACTGCCAGCCACTGGGATTTGGCTCCTCTGGGTCTCTTTGGAGGACAGTGAGTGATGCATCTTTAATTGTCCCCCAGAGGCAGAAGGGGGAAGACTTACGTGTTAGCATCCATCTTCCTTTGGTGAAAGGGGAGTGCTTGGGTTGCTCTCATCCTCGTCCTTCTACACTGAGTTTTGAAATAATGGCCAAACGGGTTCTTGGAGGACTTGCAAGCAGAGGCAGAGAAATCCCTGAGCAAAAGGTGGTAGAAACGTAGTAACGGGGCCAGCAGGTGGTGTGGTGGTTAAGGTGCTGGACTCCTACATGGCTGACTGCAGTTCTGGTCTGGACCGGGCTGCATGAAAATCGCATGTGTATGCATGCTCAAAATGCCAGGAGAATGGAGAAGGGATTGTGGCATAGTCATCCCCCCTAGGGGGTGTTATCTCTCTTTCTCACTGTCTCCCTGGCAAGCACACAGGCAAGCACCCTATGATAAAAACCTTGAGAGGGAGAGAGAAATGCAGTGCCCTCCAGAGGGCGCTGTGGTGCCGTCCCAGCGCAGCTGCCCCACAGAGCAGACCATGCAACTGCAGGAAAGGGAAAGGCGCCTTCTGATGGAGTATGAGAGGAGTCTGAGACACGTATTGGAAAGAGCCCCAGGACTTGCCTTTCAAATATATTTTTCTGTGCTTGAAAAACATACTGCAGTGGTGGGATGGAGGAGAGTACGCTTCTACCCTATCTATTGTGGGCTGGACTAGGTCTAAGGATCTCAAGATCGGTTTTTTCTTTGGAAATAAGCAGTCCTTGCATCTCAGAAAGCTGAGAGCCCCACCCTGGCCCTCCCTGTTTGCATAGCCTTTCAACAAAAAAGAAGGGGTTCCCAGGCTCCCGCCTTTGTGACCTTGGCACCGCCCACTGCCTCCTCCTGGCCTGTGCACTGGAGGGTGAGGAGGAATCCTGCAGCCAGTTTGAGCATTCCCTAGGCTGGCTCCAGCAGAGCGGGTGAGAGCGCCCTGAGTCTGCGCCTTCTCCCCACGCACTGGCAGATGGTGAGGCGGTTGCCAACTCCTGATTTCAAAGGCGCGAGCACACACACCTGCACTGTGCATGCAGACACACACCCTGCCTTCCCAGCAAATACGGAAAGTTCTTCCAACTCTTTACAAAGGATTTTCTTGGCACATGAAGACGCTGAACGACAACCTTGCACTGACCTCAGAATGTCTGCCTACCTTACTGTGAAAAAGGCATCGCGATGTCTTCCCAGCAGTGTGGGCGGAGCTGTGAGTGGGCTACCTTGCTCCTCTTTGCTCTCAAAAGACGGGAGGACACAAGTCCGCTATTTTATTTTATGTTTTAGATGTTTTTGTCTTAAGGTGTGTGTCCTCACCAGAGAAAGAGAGAGAAAAGGACAGACACAGGAAGAGGAAAAGTGAAAAATCACCCGCTCCCCCTGGGGAGGGGGAATGGCCACGCTGCAATCCCTTTTTTTCCATTCTCCTCCCGGGGTCTCAGGCACGCACCCAATGTGCATGTGGAGTACTTTTGAAGCCACCAGATCTGGGACTCGAACTGCGGTCAGCCATGTGGGAGTCCAGGGACATAACTGCCTCACCATCTGCTGGTGCCACGTATTTACTCTTTAACCACCTGTGTTATAGCCAGGGGAAAGGATAGCCTATTAGACAGTTTGCGTGGTCTTTCCCCAAATTGCTTACCTTCAGGTTTATCTGTAAGGAAGAGTGAAGAGCTTTGTTCCTTGTAATGACTTGGAGAATTGATTCAGGCTCTGAGATTTTGTGTAAGAAGTAAACGAATTTGACGTGCAGGCTGCAGCTCTTGTGTGGGTGTGGACCTGGTAAGGTGCTCTTTATCCTACCACAGGGCTTTCAAAGACCACTTGTTAGCTTGATCCTGTAGCCATCACCCACCTGTTACATGTCAACTTGGGGGGAGTTCCACCCCGCTTAAAACCACACCTCTAATACTGTGTTCATTCCTTTAGTCTTGGTTGCACAGCGAATATTTCTGCTTCTCCCCAAACCAGTTGGTGGATGATCCTCACTTCGGAGTCAGAATCCCCGTGTTACCTCTCCGGGTCTGCTTGGCAACAGACATAGAGGCGTAAATGTCTGTTATCTCAAGGTTCTTATGTGTAAAATGTGGCTACTAATATCTACTAGGTCAAGGTATTTTCAGAATTTCCATGGAGATTGCTCCTTTAATTTTTAAAAATAAAGACTTTTTGCCATAGGGCACATGTGCATGCCAGAGAAAGAGAGAGAGAGAGAGAGAAAGAGAAATCAACCCCATAGGAGGAATGGCCATGCCACAATCCCTTCCCCTCCATTCTCTTTTCATTTTTGGCACGCACACACATACGTCCGGTGTGACTTTAAAGCAACCCTGTGCAAGTCTTGAATCACGGTCAGCCACATGGGAGTCCAGTACCTTAACCACTATGCCACCTATGGTCCCTATGTACATGGAGAGTCTAATGGTGCATATGGCACCAGAAGACATTAAGTGACAGTGAGCTTGCTTCAGAATACTCCCCCGTTTCCCTCTGTGGAAGGGAGGCTGGTGCCAGGGAAATATTTCCCAATCAAGTTTGACTGCCTGATATTCCCCTAAGCGTTTTTGTGTGACCAATCCATTCCTAGACAATTTCGTTACACACAAGTTCCCAACAGCAAGGAGATAAATGTAAAGTCAAAATGGACTTCCAAGTGAATTAAAGCATCTGTCAGTGTGATCAGTGCTAAATCGAAAAGTAAACTTAATTAGAACGAAAAGAAAACTCTTGTTGCCACCTTAATGAAATTCAGGGCTTCAGGGCTGCCAAAGGGGAAGCTGCGCTAGAAGGGTCCTAATTAAATGATGGGATGGAATTACCACAGGTTGTTGCTCTGCATCTTTGCTCATATTATTTATTTATTTATTTATTTTGCCTTCTAAAAATACTGCCCTAAAATTGAGCCCACAATTGAATTACAGCCGTTGTGCCCCCAATTAACCAAATCCTGGTACACTTCAATGTGCAGCCCAGCTGTGTGCATCAGACATCGAACAGCAGGGGGAGGAAATGTCTCCTGTAAACTTGTTTCTTGGCATAGTAATTAAAGACCGGCCGGTTAATTGCTCTCCGGACTCCAAGGCCTGTCTCCTTGGCTTCGAAGGTCAAGCAAGAGGCTGCAATGTGAATTTGCAACTGGAATGTGAAAGTGGACCTTAAAGTTTGGTGAAGAGGCCCGTCTGGTGGCTGAAGTTGAAGAGTCATAGGAGATGACACAGGTCAGCAGTTGCTACAATGGCTGAAATTCAGCCGGTACTGAGTTTTCTAATGATCAAACGTTTTAAGCATTCTGCAAGTAACAGAGACTTAGTTTTCCACCGCGCAGATAGAATATGCGTTAACATTTTACTCCTTTTTTAAAAGAAATATAATTTTAAATTTCTAGCTTTCGTTTCTTTTGCATTCTTTTTGTCTCCCTTCTTACTCAGAGTGCTACTAAGAAGTTAGCATATGAGGCTTGGCTACGTGGTGCGGTGGTTATGCTCAAGAAAACATAACTTGGTGATCACGGTTTGAATTCCCCCTGGTTGGCCTGAAACACACAGGGTTCGCACACAGGCAGGTGCCAAGATCTGAGGGGCTGGGGACTAAGGAAGGGACTAGCAGTGTGGCCAGACCCAGGGAGGTGCTCACCTCTCTCTGACACTCCCACGTGTGTGTACATGTGATCTATCCCAAATAAAGAAAGCACATTTATTTTCTAAGAAACAGTAGGAGGTTGCTATGTACGGTCTCTATTTAGGGATAGATGCGTGCATCCATAACACTATACAGCAGTTTCTTGGGGGCAAATTCAGTTACATAAACAAAATGCCCCAGTATAAGGGGATTTGGGGGAAAAAAATGTGGAAAGATGGAATTAAAGTGCCAATTTATTTCGGTGCAAAAAATGTTTGAAATTCATGTATCAATTTTTCATAATACCCATTTTCCATGAACCTTGGAAGACCCCCTCATATGACCATAGGGAGATATAAAAAGGATGCTTATTGCAACTTGCATATAATTGCTAAAAACTGAAAATAACCAGTTTGCTTAAATCTATGTGCATTAATATAAATATATTTGAAAAATCCAACTTTGAGTGAAAATTTGCAATTGAGGTTTTTTTTTTTTTTTTCCCCCCCTTTAGGGCACGTGTGCTCGCCAGACAGACAGAGACAGAGAAACAGAAAGGGAGAAATCACCCCGCAGGGGGGACTGCCACGCCGCAATCCCTTCTCCTCCATTCTCCTCTCAGGATCTTGGGCACGCACGCACACGCGCCCGGCATCAGTTTAAGTCACTGCGTCTGGGACTAGAACCGCAGTCCAGTGACATAGCTGTTACACCAACTGCTGGTCCCTGCATTTGAGCTTTTAATAAAAAGTGTTTTTGTTTATTTCTTCTGAGAGCAATAGAGACAGGCAGGTGGACAGAGACAGCACGGTGCCGGGTCTTGGCACTGCAGCTCCCGCCGTATTTAGCCCCAGATCTCTGGCATCATTTGTGTCCTGTGTACGCAGTGAGGTCTCCAGTCACAGACCCAGAACTTCCCCACATGGATCGGCTTCACAGAGCACTGCTGCCCTCTGCATTGCAGTTTTTAAGTGAATGATGTCAGGAAGGAGAGTGGGTTGGGACTTGCTCCCTGTCCCTCAGGGCTCTCCCAGGCCACTCCGCAGTTGTTCTCGGGCCAGGCGCATCTGTCTGACTCAGCCTGGACAGGGCCATGCTGGGAGACACTGTAGGCTGGCCAGTCAAGCTCCTCACGTGGTTGGCAGCAGGTGCTCTGGCTCCCTCCAAGGACACACGCAGGAGGCCCAGGTCAGGCTCTGGGCAGCAAGGCCTTGCCCACACACTGCTGCTAGGTACAGCAAGAAACGAAGCCTCCCCAGGGCCTTGCTCTTTGCGACCGTAGCCTCTCTCAGCATTACGGTGTGTGTACCGACACTGTTCCTGTCACTTCTCCAGGCCTCCTCCTAAGGCGTGAGCAGCAGCGAGCAATGTGGCCAGGACAAGCAGGACAGCCGAGGATGGGAGCCATTCCCTCTCAGAAGGAGCAACACCGCCTGCCTGGCTCCTGGCTCTTTCTTGCTTTTGATTTCCGGCATCCTCCTCGGCTCCTCCTGGAGTGGATCGCAGCCTTACCTGGCTCCCCTGGCTTTACTTGCCCTCCTCCTCATGCGCAAAATGAGGGGCAGAGTCCCCACAGTCGATGAGTTTGTGATCCCGGACACATGGTTTCCTTCCCGGGTCTTAGTCACCAGACTGCCACTCGGACGCTGCAGACCTGGGCCCCACAGTTACCTTGTCTTTCCCACCACGCGAAGACGCAGTGTGAAGGTGCCATCTGTGAACAAGAAAACTGCCTCACCGGACACCAGGTCTGTGATCTGTGACGGCCAGTCCCCAGCCTCCAGAACTGGGAAAGATATCTTTGTCGGTAAGTGACAAATGAGTGTCAGTGTTTTACAGGAAATCATTTCATTGCAAAAATCTCAGTGAAGGAAGTAGGAGAGAAAAGAACTAACCCAAGTAACTGTAAAAAAAGTTATTTTGATGATTACTTCCAGGTTCATGACAAAAAAAATGCACACAAATATTGTATTCTAGGTAATAAATGTATTTGCCAAAGGGGAAGAATGAGCGATAATGGAATTACGTTACTTATAGACTAGTATAGAGCAAATACGGACATGCATTGTGGGTGATGAAAACCAGCTACCTGGCTGCTGGGGAGAGAAGCTGCAGATATGGCCTCAGGGGACCATGCAAAGAAAGACACACCCTTCCATGGCCCTTGGGTCTAGCAGAAGAGGGATTACTGAGCACATTTTTTTGTTTTTGTTTTTAGTTTTTTTGCCACAGGGCATGTGCACTCACCAGAGAAAGACAGAGACAGGAAGAGTGAGAAATTGTCCCCCGGGGGAATGACCATGTTGTAATCCCTCATTCTCTACTCTCCTCTTAGGCGCGTGTGCATGCACACACACACACACACACACACACACACACACACACATGCACACATGCTTCTGGCATGATTTTTAAGCTTCTGGGTCTGGGTCTTGAACAGCAGTCAGCCATGTGAGAGTCCAGCCCCTTAACCACCATGTTACCTACTGAGCCTGAGCACTCTGCTTTTCTAAATTATGTTTTACTTAGCGATAACTAGAGTTCCACAGGGAGTTGTACATAGACAGGTCAGGGTACTCCTCACCAGTTTCTGCAATGTTACTGTCCTTCAAAGATACAGTGAAACATCACAACCAGGATGCAGGTGCTGAGATTGCCCAGACACAGAACAGTCTGTCACACAGGATCCCAGGCTGTCCCATTACCACCACACCCCCTCCCCCCGGGCCATCCTTCCTCAATGCCCGATCCCTGGCACCAGTATTCTATCCTCCACTCCCACCACTTTCCCACTTCCAGAATGTTCTACGAGTGCAGTCCTATAGCCAGCAACCTTTTGGTGTGGGCTTTTCACTCAGAATAATTCCCTGGAGGTTAATTTACATTCTTGCACGAATCAGCAGTTTGTTTATTTTTATTGCCGAGTAGTATTCTACGGTAAGTATGTTTAACCATTAGCAGTTTATCCAGCCATGCACCTGATAAAGCAGCAGTCCCAAGACAGTCCTGCCAGGGCAGGCGAGGGGGGTGGGTGTGTTGGTCCCACGAGGTCTCAAGGACAGCACATTCACCAAGCACCCCCTTTCCACCACTACCACACTGCAGCATATAGTGCGATGCAGCTGTCACACACAGTCAGGCTCAGGCCCCAGGAGAAGCTAATGCACCATTGATTCCACAAGGGGCGGAGCCCAGCCGGTAATCAGTGATGGTGTCTGCAAACAGGAAGAAGCCTCGCTCCATCACACGACATCGGTCTGCAGCGTGACCCCCACCAGCCATGGCCTGGCGCTGGAGCGCAACATGGGGGCTGGGGATCCCGGAAGTAAGGGGTATCAGAGCTGTTCTCAGTGTTGGGCTTTTACAAACACTTGTACAGACATTCATTTTAGTGTGAACGTAAGTCTTCATTTCTCTGGGATAAATGACCAGAAGAGCAATTTTTGGGTCATGTGGTGGTTACATGTTCAATATTTGAAGAAATTGCTGAATGATTTTCAGAATGATTGTACCATTTTATATACCCATCAGCAATGTATAAGTAATCCAGTTTGTTCACAGCCTCGGGAGCATTTGGGGTTCTATATTTTTCTTTTTTTTTTACTTTATACTGTTTGGGTAAACATGTCTTGATAGCTCATTGCATCTATGCAGAGGCTAGCAATGTTACATCTCAAGGTTGTGCTTCTTGGCCACCCATAAAGCCTTTCCAAGGAAGTCTCTTCATGTCCGTGCCCTGGGCTCCAAGTGAACTGTCTGGTTTTTGACTGTTATGTTTTGAGAGTTCTTTATATATTCTAGACACTAATCCCTTGTTAGATATGTGGTTTTTGACTATCCTCTTTCACTCTGTAGCTTGTCTTTACCTCTTCATTGTATCTGTCACTGGGAAAAGTTTTTACTTTTGCTGAAGTCCAATTTATCTAATTTCCTTTGATTGATGTACTTTTTCAAAAAAAAAAAAAGATTAAATTAATGAATTAATTTATTTATTTAAATTTGACCAGAGAAGGGCAGAGAGAGAGAGAAAGTGAGGAGGCAAGCCACCAGACCCAGGACTCAAACCATGACTGGCCACGTAGGAGTCCAGTGCCCTTAACCTTCATGCCACTTGCTGGCCCCTGACTGATGTGCTTTTGACGTCAAGTCCAAAATTCTTCCACTCTTCCTAGATTTTGAAGATTTTTTCCTCTGTTGTCCTCTGAAAGGTTTATAGTTGAATGTTTTACATTTCAGTCCATAACCTATGTGGCTACTTGGGGTTCATTCTGGATGAAATTTGGGTCTTAGGTTGAAGCCCATGTTCCTTTCTTTTTTTCTCTTCTGTCTGTAGATGTCCAGTTGCTCCAGCACCTCTTGCTAAACCACTGAATATTTTCTACTCAACAGGATTGAATTGCTTTTGTACCTTTTTTCCCATATCTTTTGGGCACATTTCTGTGGATCTAATTGTGGCTACTGTGCCCTGCTCCACTGACCTATGATGGGGCTGTACTTGTAGCAGTTCCACGGAAATATGATTATGGTAGTATAGAGGAAGTCTTAAAATCAAGTGGATACATTATTTCATTTTATTTTCTTCTTTTTTGAAATTGAAATTGCATTAGCTATTTTCTGTCTTTTCATGTAAATTTAAAAATAGTCTTATTTACATCTACAAAAACATCTTCAGGTTTTAATAAGAATTGCATATCAATTTGTAGAAGTCAATTTTTCACTATGTTGGATCTTCCAGTACTTGAATTAAATATGTCTCTTGATTTATTTAGTTTCTTGATATTCTTTATCAGTGTTTGTAGTTTTCAACCTGCATACAAATGATAAATAAATATGCCTGTCAGCTTTATAGGGAAATACTTCATTTTTTTGAGTGATTAAATGGTATTTTAAAAACTTTTGTATAAATGTGTTTGTTACTAATATATACCATTACTAATAAATATGATTCATTTTCAAAATATTTGCTTTGTGCCCTGTGAGAACCTCATTAACTCTGAAAGTTTCTTTCCTGTTTTATAGATTACTAGGATTTTCTATGAAAACAACTGTTTCACCACCTAGTAGGGAGTTCTAGTTCCTTTTTTCTGATCTGTGTGCTTTTCCTTCCCCCCTCTTGTCCCACTGCACTGGGTAGAACTTCCGGCTTTATGTTAAATCAGAGCAGGCTTCTGTTTTCTGGAAGAGATTATGTAGATTTCATATTAATTCTTTACATCTTGGTAGAAACCAACCCAGTGAAACCAACCCAGATTTCTTTTCTTTTTTTTGAGATAAATTTCAAATTTGGTTTTCTTAGTAGTTATAGGGTTATTCAAATGATCTCTATAATATTGGACAAATTTTCTTGGTTCAAAGCACGCCTCTCTGTCGTCTTCACTCCCATTCAAAAGGCGGTAATGCCCCCCTAAGAGCAAGGCTTCTTGAGTAGGAGATAATTGCAGTTAGCGCCCCTCTTAGCCAGAAAAATAGGAAGCAGGAAGGGGAGTCAGGGAAAATCACAAAGGAAAGTTGCCCTGCCACTGAACGCTTCGCACCTTTCCAAGTCAAACAACTTCTGAAGAGACGCCTCCTCTCATCTCGACTTGCTCTGAGCTCTTTTTGTTGTCTCAGTTCCGATTCTGGGACTGGTACTTAGGAACTGTGTCAGTTTAGGCAAATTATTTCACCCCTTGGTGCCTAGCTTCTTTAGTACAGAGACTAAAAGAGCCATGGTAGTTTCCTTTTACGATTGTGTGAGGATTCAAATGAGTTCATAAAGTCCTAAAAATAACACCATGTATCGAGAAGACTTTTTTTCTCATTGAATTGCCTCGACACCTTTTTCTTTAGAATAACGTATGACCTAGGTGTGGTTCTATCTATTTCTAGATTCTTCTAGTTTCCACCAGTCTATCTGCATATACCTTTGCAAACAGAACACTATCTTTATTCTCATGGCTTTAGTGTAAGGCTCCAAATCAGTGCCCGTAAGTCCTCTCATTTTGTTTTCTTCTTCATGATTGCCTTGCTATTTTAGGTCATTTGCATTTCCATGTGAATTTTGCAATTAGCTTGACATTTTCTATTTTTAAAAAAGACTGATGTAATTTTGATTGGGGTGGCTTTGAATCTATAGGTCTGTTTGGAGGAGAAGTGATGTCTTAGCAATACTGAGGTCTTCAGTGAATTCAGTCTATACTTCTGATGTGTTTGGATTTTCAAAAGCATAGGAGTGCTGATAATTGTTCAGCATACTGATTCCCCTTCCTTTGTATATGTCCTCATAGTGGGGTCCCTGGGTCATGAAGTGTCCCATTTTTAGTTTTCTGTGGAACCTCCATATTATTTTCCATAAAGGTACACTAATTAACATTCCCATTAATTGTGAATAAGAGTTCTCATTTCTCTGCATTCTGACAGACATTTCTTCTTTTCTTCTTCTTCATCTCTTACTATTATTATTATTATTATTATTATTTTGAAAACTGCTATTCTAAATGGGATGAGATGATATGTCACTGTGATTTTTTACTTCCATTTTCCTGAAGATTAGTGATGTCGAACTTTTCTTTTTATGCTTTATGGCCATTTCTTACTTTAAGAAATGCCTGTTTGGGCCAGCCCTATGGCTGAGTGTGTAAGGGAGTCAGATTCCACATGACTGACCATGTGGTTTGAATTCCAACCCTGGCAGCTTGATAAACATGCTGGATTCATGCGCATGCATGCCCAAAATGCTGACAGGATGGAGAAATGGAACAATGCAGTGTGACCATTACCCACTGTGGGGTGCTTTCTTTCTTACCCACTGTCTACGGCAAGTGCATGTGCCCTTTAGCAAATAAAAAAAGAAGAAGAAGAAAGAGAAAGAAAGAATTAAAAAGAGAAAGAAAGGAAAGAAGAAAGAAAAAAAGAGAGAGAGAGAGAAAGAAAGAGGAAGAAAGAAAAAAGAAAGAGAAAAGGAAAGGAGAGGGGAAGGGAGGGGAGGGGAGGGGAGGGGAGCAGAGAAGAGAAGAGAAGAGAAGAGAAGAGAAGAGAAGAGAAGAGAAGAGAAGAGAAGAGAAGAGAAGAGAAGAGAAGAAGAAAAATCTATCTTGTCAATTGCCAATTTTCAAGTCAGAGTAAGTATTTGGTATTCTGTGGCTGAGTTGTTTTGAGTTCCTTGTATATTCTGATTATTAATCCCTCGTCAGATATATAGGTTGCTCTTATTTTTCTAGTTTCTTAAAGTGCATTGTTAGGTTGTTTATGCGATATCTTTTTATGATTTTCTTCATTTGTTTGGCTTTTTGAATTATTTATTTATCATCATCATCATCATCATTATTATTTAATTTGACCAGAGAGAGAGAAAGGGAAAGTGAGAAAGCAAGCCTTCAAGTCCGGGTCTCAAACTGCAGAGCACCATATTGGAGTCCAGCATCTTAACCACCATGCCACCTGCCGGCCTGTTTGTTTATTTTGATATTGGCATTTATTGCTGTAGACTTTTCTCATAGTAGTGATTTTGCTATATTCCATAGGCTTTGGTATGCTATGACTATTTTCATTTGCTTCAAGAAAGTTAACATTTTCTTATCTACCTCTTTGTTAGCCCATTGGGCTTTCAGGAGCATGTTTTGTTCCCATGTGTTTGTACGGTGTCCAAAGTTCCTCTAGTTCTATTTATTGTGGCCGGAACAGGAATTCGATGTGGTTTCTGTTTTTTGAAAAATCTTGTGATGTCATTTGTGTCGTTACAAGTCTAGTCCGGAGAATGTTGCACACGCTACAGAGAAGAGTATGCATGCTGTGGCTGTTGAGCGAATGTTTTGGAAATGTGTTAGATTCGATTGTCAGTAGTTCAGTTTAAATCTGGTGTTCCTCTTTGTAACTTGTCTGTGTAGATGATCTGTTCATCTGCTCACTACTGAGAGTTGGCTGCCGAAATCCTCAGCTGTATCTTCAGAGTCCCTCTCCTCCTTGAGAGCTAATAATATTTTCTTTATGTATTGGGGTACTCTGTGCTGTGTGCACATAACATAGTCTGGCTAAATTTGTTTCTTTATCATTATTGTTACATTCTTTGTCGTTTTTTTACAGTTTTGAATTAAAGTTTATTTTTTAAGGTGTTTGCCATGGGGTGTATGCATTTGCCAGAGAGAGATAGAGAGGAAATGTGAGAAATTACCCCCTCAGGGGGATGGCTACACCACAATTCCTTCTCCTCCATTCTCCATGCATGCCCACTACCCAACCTAATTCTCAAGCCTCCAGGTCCAGGATTCCAGCTGAGGTTGACCCTGTGGCCTTCCAGTGCCTTAACTACCAAGCCACCTTCTGGCTCCTACTTAAAGTTATTCAATTTGATGTAAATTTAGCAACTCTTGCTTCTGTTTGCTTTTGGTTTGCATGGAGTGTATGTTTCCATTCCTTCACTTTTATTCCACATGTGATTTTACAGGTGTGGAGAGTTTTTTTTTTTTTTTTTGAGAGGTTTTCACTATAGGGCGCGTGCGCTCGCCAGACAGACAGAGAGAGACATAGAGACAGAAAGCAAGAAATCACTCCCCAGAGGGGATGGTCACGCCGCAATCCCTTCTCCTCCGTTCTCTTCTCGGGATCTTGGGCACGCACGCACACGCGCCCGGCATGAGTTTTAAGCCACCGGGTCTGGGACGCGAACCATGGTCGACTACGTGGGAGTCCAGCGACATAGCCATTACGCTAACCGCTGGTTCCCAGGTGTGGTGAGTTTTTGTAGGCAGCCTATGTAGTTTGATCTTATTTATTAAATTCGTTCACCTATTTTGACTTTAACTGAAGAATTCAACCCATTAGAATTCTTGGTAATTACAGATGTGTGGGGAGTTACTACCACCACTTTGATACTTGATTTCTAGTTGCTTTGTGGATCATTTCTTCTCCTTTTCTCTTATTTCCTTTATGGTTAAGTATATTTCTTTAGCTTATTTTACTTTATTGCTTTTTATTTTTAGTGCATCTATAATAGATTATTGTTTTAAAGTTACTATGAGGCTTACAAAAGCATTTTAGACTTTTACAGGTTATTCTAAAATAACAACAAATTAACTTTAATCATCTTAAAAGAGAGAAACAAAATAGAACTCAACACTTCATTTCTTTTCTTTTCTTTTTTTTTTTTTTTTTTTTTTTTTTGGAGAGTTTTTCGCTATAGGGCG
>NW_006160015.1:260587-329865 GCF_000334495.1 Tupaia belangeri chinensis
CATGGATATATATATATATATATGTATATAAATGTATATATATATGTGTATATATATATCCACATTGTGCATACATGTTCTTTAGAATATTTTTTATTTGAAATAGAGCATCAATTCTTCAAGTTTTTAAATATTTTTGGGCCCTAGAAGAATTTCATCTCATAGACCTAAAGCTGTAAGATGATAATATTGAAATGCAAGTCACAAGCTTCAATTAGGTACAATCAGAAATCATGCGGTGACTTCATTAAGTATCATTAAGAATGATCAAAATATTGCTCTTAGGAAAAATACATCAAAAGCATTGCATTTACACATTGATTAAACAGGATCTGCAATTTCTAAAATCTGGTATGAGAAAAAAGAATGGAGTAAATTAAGTGCTCATATCCCACTTAGCAACAAGGGAGTGCTTAGCAACTGGCAAAGGAAGAAATAAAGGGAGATGGTGAAAAACAAAATATGATCAGCTTCTGAAAAGGAGGAGGAATCAAGAAATGACAATGTAACTAATTGGGGATAGAGAAGAGATTGCTGTTTCAAGAGCAGTGGGCACGTTGACGTCATTCTGCTCTGTGAAAGGTTTTTTGTTCTTGGCTTTTGTTTTTCTTTTTTGGAGAGGTTTTCGCTATAGGGCGTGTGCGCTCGCCAGACAGACAGAGAGAGACATAGAGATAGAAAGAGAGAAATCACCTCCCAGGGGGAATGGCCACGCCGCAATCCCTTCTCCTCCATTCTCCTCTCGGGATCTTGGGCATGCACACACACGCGCCGGGTATGAGCTCTAAGCCACCGGGTCTGGGACACGAACCACAGTCGACTGTGTGCGAGTCCAGCGACATCACCATTACGCTAACTGCTGGTTCCCCCTTATTTTGAATTTTTGATGTCACCATTTGCATCTTCTTGTGTTCCTGTCCTTAGCAAATTGTTACCATTATAATAATTTTGAAGTTGTTTAGTTTTGATATCAATAAAGCAGATATATGTGGTTCACACACCATGATTACCATATTAGAATGTTTCAAGTTTGTATACTTATTGCTGTCATTGAATTTTGAATGAAGCTGATGGGTTCTCTCAGCTTTTGTTTGTCTAGGAGATTGTTATGATTTGTCAGGTACAGTGTGTGTGGCTGGCAGGGCTCTTCCACAGCTCTCTGAATACAGCACCACACCCCCTCCAGGCCTACAAGGTTTCTGCTGAGAAGTTCACGTCATGTGTATTGAATAACCTTTATGAGCTATTTGCTTATTTTCTTTTTCTGCGCACAGAATCCTTTCTTTGTTTTCGACCTTTGAGAATTTGATTATAATATGCCTTGGAGTAGTTAAATTCAGATTGAATCTGTTTGGTATTTGACATTCCTGTACCTGGGTGTTTATGTCTTTCTCCAGGTTTGGAGAGTTTTCTGTTATTATTTCCTTAAACAGGCTTCGTACTACTCTGTCATTACCCTGTCCCCCTTGAACGCCAGTAACCCCTACATTTACTTTTTTGATGTTGGTCAATAGAGTCTATAAACTTGGTTCATTCTTTTTTGTTTATTTATTTTTTATTCCTCTGATGTGATATATTTTAAATCAGTCTATCTTCAAGATCACTGGTTCTTTTTTCTTTTTCTTTTCTTTTTTTTTTTTTGCTTGATCAATTCTGCTGTTGAGGCTTCTATGGTATTTTTTCATTCATTTGTTATATTTTTTAGTTCTAGGATATGTTTGGTTTTTATTTCTTTATAATTTATTTTTTATACACTCAACCACTGTCAGCTTGTACAATGAATTTTCCCATGTATTTGACCACTTGAAGGCATTATCGTACATGTTATCAACAGATGACTTTTCGTTTTTGTGTTCCTTACATGTTTGGCTTCTTTTTCCCCTTGATTCCCTTCCTCTCACTCTCCCCCACTTCCCACCCTTCGCCCACACCCCCTCTAGTATCTGCAATTGCTCTCCATGCTTTTACACCTTCCAATCTTTCAGTTTCTGCCATAGAGCCATAGAATGCAAACACTCAGTATATATTAAGTGGCAACATACAATATCTCTCCTTTATAGTCTGGCTTCCTTCACTTAGCCATAAATCTTCCATGTTTATCCATTTTCTATGCAATGCCAGTGTCTTTCTTTTTCTGGCTGAGTAGCATTCCATACTGTACATGTGCCACACTTTTTCAGTCCATTCAAATGTTCATGGACACTTGGGTTGGTTCCATATCTCCACAATTGCAAATGATGCCACAATAAACATGGATGTGTAAATACTTTTCCAGCAGAATATACTCCTGTCCTTTGGGTAGATACTAGGAGTGGCATTACTGGATCATATGGTAGTCTATATGGAGGTCTTTAAGGAGCCTTTATATTGTTCTCCACTGAGGCTGTACTGATTCACATCCCCATCAAGAAGACTTCCTCTTTCACTACACCCTCACCAGCACTTAGCATTTTTTAACTTTTTTTAAGTCTTAGCCATTCTGACTGGGGTTAGATGGTACCTCATTGTGGTTTTGATTTGCATTTCTCTTATGATAGAGGATGTTGAACATGTTTTTCATATGCCTTATGGTTGTTTGTATGTCTTCCTTAGAGAGTTTTAAATTCAGTTCATTTGCTCACCTTTTAATTGAGTTGATTTTTTTTTTCCAGGTAAGCCACTTGAATTCCCTGTATATTTTGGTTATTGGTCCCTATCTGAGGCATAGTTTGCAAATATATTCTCCCATTCTGAGGGTGGTCAATTCACTCTAATGTTTATTTTTGCTGAGTCGAAGCTTTTTAGTGTGATGTAATCCTGCTTGTCTATTTTGGGGATTATTGCCTGTGCTTTAGGGGTCTTATTTAAGAAGTCTTTGCCTGCTCTGATGTGTCCCAGAGTTTCTCCTGTGTTACCCACCAGTGGTTTTGCAGTTTGAGGACATAAGTTTACATCTTTGATTCATTTAGAGTTAATTTTTATTAATGATGAGAGATAGAGGTCCAGTGTAATCTTTCTGCAGGTGGATACCCAATTTTTCCAGCACCATTTTCTAATGAGATTGTCTTTTCCCCACTGGATTGACCAGTGCCCTTTTCTACTGTCAAATGCCAGTTGACTGTGTGCATTAGGATGTATTTCAATGTCTTTATTACATTTCTCTGGTTGTTTTTCTGCATTACTAGGCACTTACTGAGTTTCCTCAAAATTTCTGTTTTAAATTTTTGATCTGAGAGATCTCCCAACACTCTTTTTAGGGTTGGTTCCTGGCATCTTGTTTTGTCTGTGTGGCAAGGTCTGGTGTCCCGCAGGAGTCCTTGTAATTATTCACATAGAAGGATTAGGTGTTTATTCTGGGCTCTACCCTGTAGCATGGTCTGTCTGTACTGGATTTTTCTAGTTTGTCTGTGCAGAGGTCCGGTGTAGACTGTCTGCATGTTCCCTTAGCCCAGCGCTCTGCCTCCTTTTTAGCTCTAGTTGGTTCCCCCAAGGTTCCGAGTTGTGTTGTGCTCATTCCAAGTGGACTTGGGATGGGGCGAGGGTGCAGCCCAGGCTGTGTGGGAAGGCTATGTGCAGGGGTACTGCCCCAGGGGTCCATGGAGCCCAACACCTTCAGGTGCTTCTGACCCAGCCTCTCTGTGAGTGCACGCCCTCTCTGTCTGTAGCCGATTCCTGGAGTCCTAGCCCTACGGCACTTTCCATGAGTACTGTAGGTTGAGGTAGGAATCGTTTTCTCATATAGAGATCCAGGATGTAGAAGAAGACAGTCGTCCACCCCAATTTCACTCTTTTTCATTGTTAAAGCTTTTTCATGTCGTTCCTGGTTGCTTAAGGGAGGGACTTTCTGGTTATAAAGATCTGTTCCCCTTATTGTCTGCTCACAGAGTTTCACCGCTCTTGAGTTCTAGCTACTTTCACAGTCTCAGTTTTGAGCTCTGAGAGTTACTATTGGCACTACAGGAGAGAGGGAAGCCAGATCATTCCCACGTAATCATTTAGATAATGTTACTGTCAAGAATGATTTTGCTTTTTGCCAAAACACCTGTTTCAACTGAAGATTCCTGTGGCAACCATTGACCTTTTTGTAATGTAACATACGACTAGAGATTTTAGTAACTAGATGACAATCACTGTTGCCTTTTCAACATACATGTTCTTGTTGGGGGAGCTGTTGGTACCAGACTCCTGAAAAGTGCGGAGAACGTGTCCCCTGATAAAAATGTCCACCATTCCCTCTGTGCCTTTCAAACATTCCCAGTCAGGTGGATGAAATTCAGCTTATAAATGCCTGCACCTAGAGTATAACTTTAATCTACTCTGAGTTTTCCAGAACAGCAACTACCAAATAAATTGAGAGAAGGTTGTACTTTGTGTTTTTCGTAATTTCATTCAGACTTGTTTAGCATTTCTAAACGATATCTTGAGGCCAGCAGGTGGCATGATGGTTAAGGCATTGGCCTCTTCCATGGTGGAATGGGACTTGAGTTCTGATCCTGGTAGCTAGCTTTCTTACTTTCTCTCTCTCCCTTTCTCTCTTGTCTGTCTCTGATGATCACATGTACCTTGTAGCAAATTTAAAAAGAAAACAATAAAAAGATGAATTAAATTAAATAAAATAATTCTTTAAAAAGAAAGAAAAGAAAGAAAGAAAGAAAGAAAGAAAGAAAGAAAGAAAGAAAGAAAGAAAGAAAATATCCCCAGAGACAGGAACCTTCATAGTGTTTGAGTACCAACTTCCTTGGCTGTCACAATTGTGTTTATCAATATAGACTTACATTTATACAAACACAAAGACACTTACATATTACTATTATAAAATATTTTAAATAATTTTTAACCCCCAAAATAGATTCCACTATTTTTTTGGAGAGGTTTTTACTATAGGGTGCATGCGCTCGCCAGACAGACAGAGAGAGACAGAGAGACAGAAATCACCCCCCAGGGGGGATGGCCATGCCGCAATCCCTTCTCCTCCATCTCCTCTTGGGATCTTGGGCACACACGCACACGTGCCCAGTGTGAGTTTAAGCTGATGGGTCAGGGACTCAAACCGCGGTCAATTATGTGGGAGTCCAGCGACATAGCCATTACGCTAACTGCTGGTCCCAGACCAGGCTCTTTTATAGACAAGATCTTACTATAGTCCTCAGGCCAACCTGGACTCAGGATCCTTCTGCTGCAGACTCTCAAGTCACTGAGGTTACAGCTGTGCATCGCTGTGCCTGGCCTGTGGGTTGGACTGGGAATTTAACCCAGGCTTGCCCCGTGGTTCCAGTCTGTGGATTCCAGCATCTTAGCAGAGTATGGGCCCTCATTACTTAATTTTGATAAGCAATAAGCCTTTATTCATCAACAGTAAACCCCAATTTGCTTGTTCTGCAGTTTTATCCCAATATTTCTAATACTTTTTCTTTAATCTACTCTTTATATGACTATAATCCTTAATGATTCTAAGACTACATGATCTTCCTAATTTAGAAATGTCTTTCTAATATCTCAGAATGTTTTCTCTTCTCTTCTGAAACTTATAGTCTAACTTCTTATATTATCCAATATTATTTTTTGCTGCTTCTTCATATTTAAAAAAAGGTCTAACTCTCAAATACATTCTTCATATCTTTCAAAGTAGTTATTGCTTTTCCTTCAGCAGTGTCTAATCTCTTATTTAATTCACCCATAGTTTTTATTAATTTGTATTAATCATATTAAAGAAAAAAATAGAATTTATATGTGGATTATTTCCAAACTTACCTGTCCTTGATCTTTACCCTAATTTGTGGTCACGTAATCAATTCTTGAATTTCTTAGTTTGTGGTCACATAATCAATTCTTGGATTTCTTTTTCTTGTTTCTTTTTTTTTTTTTTTGGAGAGAGAGAGAGATTTTTTTCCCTGGAGAGATAGAGAAAGAAAGCGAGAAGTCACCCTCCAGAGAGGATGACCATGCCACAATCCCTTCTTCTCCATTCTCCTTGTGGGACCTTGGATACTCATCCACACCTCCAGCATGAGTTTTAAGTACTGGACCTAGGACTAGAACCATGGTTGACTATATGGGAGTCCAGTGATGTAATCACTATGCTACCTGCTGTTCCCTCAAATTTATTTTTTGCTTAAGGAAAGAATGTAAATTAAGTTACCAAAAAAAAAGAAATTTCAGAAAAAAAAAATCCATTCGATGACCGCAGTTAAGATATATAGCCCCAGCTAGGTGCTACTTTATAGGATGCCTAAAGTTAGACTTGTGTTCATGGAAATGTATATATCAGCTGTGTTTGCTATGAAAATATTTAGATTAATTAAGATCTTTAGTAATTCAATAAAAAATGGGGGGAAAACAGTATAGAAAGTAAACATAGATACCAGAGACAGTGTGGGAAGAGAGTGGGAGATGGCAGAGGGTAAGAGATAGGGAATCAAGGATGGGGGGAAAACAGTATAGAAAGTAAACATAGATACCAGAGACAGTGTGGGAGGAGAGTGGGAGATGGCTGAGGGTAAGAGATAGGGAATCAAGGATGGAGGGGAGCAAAACATACAGGAAACAAGAAATGGAAAATTATTTGTTGACAACAACATGTATGTTGATGTGTTTGATTGAGACAATATACAGTGTACTCTGGATGGAAAAATCTCATTTTGTATGTTGTAATGATGTACAGTGAATGAACGTAAACAAATTAATTTAAATAAAATAAAATAAAAAAAGAAAGAAAAAGAAACCCTATTTTCATTCCAAAAAAAATTAATTTTTGAAAAGGCTTATTTCTATTTGTTTTTATTTTGTATGCAGGGACCCTAGTGCAGGATGTCTTTAGGACTCTCCCTTCACTCCTTATTCTTTGGGTGATGTGTTCATGGTGTTGCACAGCTTCAGATCTAGAGCTCGCACTGGCAGGGACTCCATGGGCAGTTAGCCTCTGCCTCTGCTGTCCCAGTTAGTCCACTTACCCTGATTTTCCAACTGAGTGTTTGCTGGGTCAAGTATTACATGTAAGTTCAGACATCCGGTGTTTATGCGTGTGATCATGGAGTCCAAAGCAGCATAGACGGTCTCTCTTCTCAGAGAGCTGGCTGAGCTTTTGTTTAATTTTACCTTATTGAGACTCTGGCACTCTGAGGGCATCAATTCCGTGCAGGGATTTCCATTTTCAATCTCCCATTTTCCTTGTTCCAATCTTGTGTGACTTATTCCTCGTGTGATGTGTAAGATCCAGTATTTGAATTAACTAAAACTGGGAAACACTCTTGAGGTCTAATGCCCTCTTTAGAAAAACTTTAAAAAAAAATTCATACCAAGTGTGTACGTGCATGAGAGGGAGACAGAGAGAGAGAAAGAAGCATTCTCCACAGAGTCTGGTCCTGTCATAATCCCCTCTACCAAATCTTGAGTACTCATGTATATGCCTGGCATGTTTGAGGCTCAGTGGGCCTGGATTCACACCGGGATAGCCATGTGGGATCTGACTTCTCTTATCACTCAGTCAAGGAGCTGGCCTGGTTGCGATCCTTAAAAACATTTCCCTTGCCTGCTCTTTCTTTGCCTTTGTCTCCTGGACATTTGTCTTAACTACTGATTAGTTCAGCTCATTGTATAACAGTTGTGCTTTTGCTGTGTGTTTGTTTTTACATTTTTTATCATTAGCATGTGTTCTATAGGCAGAGACATTTTCAAGATAGCATATTTTTGAGGTTGCTACAAATAAAATCCAATTCAACCTATGTTTACTGAACATTTACTTCATATGCAACTATAGTATAGGATCCACAGGGAGTCAGGATCCAGAGCAAGTACTGTATTAGAAGTGAAACAGATACTGACACCGTCTGTATGTCAGCCTTTGGGTAAAAGGTGCTCACCTCATTCGTCAGTCTAGTACTCAGATGGGAAGGGAGCTAAGGATCTCAGATAACAGAATCTGTTGGTATCAATTCAATCAGTGGTAATTCCTTGAGATATTGAAAATAGCATTCTCATATGAGAGGAGATTAATGTGTTTAATAATAGGAAAATTGTTACAAGACACACTATGGAGTAGTATGAAGAATATTAAAAGTATTATGAAGAGGTTGGGCAGATCACCTGGACTTGAACCCTCCAATTACTAGGTATGTGGTCCTAAGAGGTGGCATGGTGGTTAAGGGCATGGATTCCCACATGGCCAACTGCAGTTTGAGTCCTGGACCTGAAAGCTTACTTTCTCACTTTTTCTCTCTTGCTCTGTCCTTTTCTGTTCAAATTAAAATAAATAAATAAATAAGTAAGTACAGTTAAATAAAATAACTCTTTAAATAAAAAAAGAAAGTCAAACTTCCTATGCTTCAGTTTTTGTACCTGTGAAACTGAGACAATAATTTTGCCTGTTTATAGGGTTATTGTACATGATAAGTGAGTTAGGATATGCAACTTGATAAGTAAGAATGGGATTTAGCACATAATTTTTAGCATATATTAGCTGTTCTTGTTTCAAACTATTACATGAAATTCCAAATGTGCGATATACCGTGGGTACAGAAATGAATGGCAGTCCTTGCTCTCAGAGAATTCAATCTCCTTACAGTCTTGGGAGAGACTAATATGCAATCTGAAGTTCACATTTCTAATATGTAAAAGAGGGATCTGTGCAGAAAAGTAGAGCAATAAACAAAGTGTAGAGGTGGCTCAGAGGATGGGTTGATTAATTCTTTCCCCTAGGGTGAAATAAGGTAGAAAAGAGGAGGATTACATTTAGGAAGAAGATGATAGATTTTGTGTCATGATAAATGTAACAGCCTTTTGGAGATGATCAGCAGGCAGTTAGGAAGGCAGGGGTCTTCAGTTACGGAAGGCAGTTTGAGCTCTTTGTGAGCTCCAGGTTTCTGATTCAAATGTATTTCCAGTCCTGTTTTTTTTTTTTTTCTTCTTTTCTTTCTTTCTTTTTTTTTTTTGAGACTTCTATTATTATGCAGAATTAATCACAAGGTGTTTGAGATGCCTGATTAATGCTAGCCTGAACATAATGAGTGTTCCAACATCCCCACAGATTGCCTTGAAAGGACAATCCTTGCTTTTCTTATTTTCCTTCTATTTCCTGTACACCTCCAAGGAGGCAAAAAATGACTGCGTTATTGTCCTTCCATTGGATACAAAGGACATGAGAATTCCTGAGAACATTAACTTTCTACTTTATAGAGCTGAAGGCTTTGTGCTCAGGACCTGTTCAGGCTTGTCCTTTTAATGAAACACTTGGTCCAAGCACTTTTATCATTAAAAAAAGTAATAATGAATCCGTTATGAAGCCACAGAAGGAGGGTGGAAGGTTAATACATGTCAGAGAACAGAAAACAATTCAGCCGCCACAGTCAATGAATACAGATTTCCTTTATTCTCCTTGAAGTCATCCACTAACTTTTTCGAACACCTTTCTCTTTTCTTCCTGACAACCATATATGAGGCCCAAATGAGAATAGTAAAAATTAGCCCTTAAACCGAAAATCTCCGGTATGCATTCAGCTATAGCAATGATGGTGAATGCTTCCAGCACTAACCCTGAGACACTGGGAGATCCTGCCAAATCTCAGGATTAAATTCTACTCAAAAGCATGCTTTTTATCCTATTTTGCTTCTCTGCAACCTGAAAATCCACATGTAATTGCAATTATAAAGCTAAAGCTCATTCTGATACCTACTTAAATAAATCCATCTCATCGCCATGTAGTCACATGTCACCTGTTATTGCTCTTATTAATTAGAATATCCTATTGACTAAAATAATTTTATTTCCCGGCAGGCTTAATAATGGCCTTTAATTTATACAGAGACCTGTATAGTTTTGTTTCCTGATCGTAGCCCTCAATTTCTTAAAGTGAACAGAACCACAGAATCATGTCCAGCCTGCCTCCTCGGGGTAGAGAGATGTCACTACTATAGGAGGAGCAGACCCTGGGAGACCTTGGGAAGTGAGGGTCTTCTAGAAGCTAGGTGCTATAGAACAGCTATTAGAATACCTCTGATTGGGAACCAGCAGTTAGCGTAATGGCTATGTCGCTGGACTCCCACGTAGCAAAAAATGACTGCGTTATTGTCCTTCCATTGGATACAAAGGACATGAGAATTCCTGAGAACATTAACTTTCTACTTTATAGAGCTGAAGGCTTTGTGCTCAGGACCTGTTCAGGCTTGTCCTTTTAATGAAACACTTGGTCCAAGCACTTTTATCATTAAAAAAAGTAATAATGAATCCGTTATGAAGCCACAGAAGGAGGGTGGAAGGTTAATACATGTCAGAGAACAGAAAACAATTCAGCCGCCACAGTCAATGAATACAGATTTCCTTTATTCTCCTTGAAGTCATCCACTAACTTTTTCGAACACCTTTCTCTTTTCTTCCTGACAACCATATATGAGGCCCAAATGAGAATAGTAAAAATTAGCCCTTAAACCGAAAATCTCCGGTATGCATTCAGCTATAGCAATGATGGTGAATGCTTCCAGCACTAACCCTGAGACACTGGGAGATCCTGCCAAATCTCAGGATTAAATTCTACTCAAAAGCATGCTTTTTATCCTATTTTGCTTCTCTGCAACCTGAAAATCCACATGTAATTGCAATTATAAAGCTAAAGCTCATTCTGATACCTACTTAAATAAATCCATCTCATCGCCATGTAGTCACATGTCACCTGTTATTGCTCTTATTAATTAGAATATCCTATTGACTAAAATAATTTTATTTCCCGGCAGGCTTAATAATGGCCTTTAATTTATACAGAGACCTGTATAGTTTTGTTTCCTGATCGTAGCCCTCAATTTCTTAAAGTGAACAGAACCACAGAATCATGTCCAGCCTGCCTCCTCGGGGTAGAGAGATGTCACTACTATAGGAGGAGCAGACCCTGGGAGACCTTGGGAAGTGAGGGTCTTCTAGAAGCTAGGTGCTATAGAACAGCTATTAGAATACCTCTGATTGGGAACCAGCAGTTAGCGTAATGGCTATGTCGCTGGACTCCCACGTAGTCGACCGCGGTTCGCGTCCCGGACCCGGTGGCTTAAAATTCACGCCGGGCGCATGTGCGTGCGTGCCCAAGGTCCCGGGAGGAGAATGGAGGAGAAGGGATTGCGGCGTGACCATCCCCCCTGGGGGGTGATTTCTCACTTTCTGTCTCTATGTCTCTCTCTGTCTGGCGAGCCCACGCGCCCTATAGTGAAAAAAAAAAAAACCTCTCTCAAAAAAAAAAAAAAGAATACCTCTGATTTACTGCACTTCCAAACACCCCAGCCCAGTGGTAAGTCATCGAATGCGATCATTTCTTACACCCCCAGAAGAGGCACATCCACCTGCTTGCCACAGTTGATGTCATGCAAGGCTCTCATGTTGAGAACTGTAAATGAGTGCACCCTGCATGTTAGAATCGACTGGGGTGCAAAACTAAACAACGCACTCTGGGCTTCAAGGAGCTTACAGTTAATTGGGTGCTACAGTCAAGTAAGCTGGCAGTTATAAATAGAGCGAGTTGGGAGAGAATACAGGATTTCCTAAGAGGCCATTGGGAGGACATGAGTAACTGTCTTGGGAGATTCAGGATGGACTTGCAAGAGGTAAGAAGTTCTCAGCAGTTCTCTGAAGAATGTAGAAATTAGCTAAGTGAAACTGGTAACGTGGCCTTAGAAGATGGACAAAGAGGTGCAGTGCCTTCTCGAGGACATGATAACACACATGGGGCGCCGAAGAGGAGACGTGAGGAAGGTGCAGGACGTGACCACCAGAACAAGAGCAGGGTTGTCATCCGGAATGGCAGAATGTCTTGGGATTGTTTTGAACTGAATGTTCCAAGGTATTGTTATAACAACCTGATAAATTCAGAAAGGACTTAAAACCTTACATCACAGAAGTCTCTGGAGTGTGTGTAAATACTAGCAATAAAGTACACTCTGGGCTGACCAGTATTGACTGGCAGTCCCTCGCTTCTATCCTGTCTTCTTGTCTTTAATCCTCACCCCACAACTCAGGAACAGTTCGCTGTAGGCAGGTCCGACAAACACACACCAGGGTCCATAGAAATAGAAGCTGTTTACGACAAGCAGTGCGAGGATTACACTAAAGGGTGGAGTCAGAGCCATAGTTCTGTGTTTCACCAAGGAATTTGGAATTAGACCTAAGGGCACAAGAAAATGTTTGAAATACCCTAGCCTTAGTGTGAAAGCTAGTTTGAAAGGTTAACAAGAGCGAAGGAAGCCATCCTTACAATAATGTGGTATCTAAGAGTGTAAGATCTAGTTTCAGGCTGTCCGTACCAAAGCCTGGGCTTCATCACTTACTAATTGGAAAATCTATTTAATTATTATATCAATCCCTTCTCCTCCATTCTCCTCTCGGGATCTTGGGCACACATGCACACACGCCCGGCGTGAGTTTAAGCTACCAGGTCCGGTACTCAAACTGTGGTCGACTACATGGGAGTCCAGCGACATAGCCATTATGCCAACTGCTGGCCCCTTTAATTATTTATGTCCTTCAGGTTCCTTATTTGAAAAAGGAGAAAACCATCCATCAGTGTAGAGTTACTGTGAGGAGTGAGTGGGTTGATGTGTGGAAAGTGCTTGGGACAGCGTGGAGCACACGTTTTGCTCATCACTGTCATCGCCATCGTGGCCATGATCTGCAGCAGCGCTGTCCAGACTGAAGGTGTCACAGCATTTGCTAAAGTGAATGGAAAGTGGGATGGTGGGAAGTAACTAGTAGAATGACAAATTCTTTTCATGCATGCTGATTTTAAACATGCCTTATTGTGAAACAAACAAACAAAATTACAGTTGGCTATAAAGATATGAAATTTAAGGGTTGGGACCAGCAGTTAGCATAATGGCTATGTCGCTGGACTCCCACGTAGTCGACCGCAGTTCGAGTCCCAGACCCGGCGGCTGAAAACTCAGGCCAGGCGCGTGTGCATGCATGCCCAAGATCCTGAGAGGAGAATGGAGGAAAAGGGATTGTGGCATGGCCATCCTCCCTGGGGGGGGCGATTTCTCGCTTTCTGTCTCTGTGTCTCTCTCTGTCTGTCTGGTGAGCGCACGCAACCTATAGTGAAAACCTCTCAAAAAAAAAAAAAGAACGAAAGAAAGAAAGAAAATTAAGGGCCAACAGGTAGTGTAGTGGTAGTGTAGTGGTTAATGCACTGGGCTCTCACATGGTTGACTGCGGTTCCAGTCCCAGACCTGGCAACTTGAAACTCACATAGAGTTTCATGTGGGTGTACATACCCAAAATCCAGAGAGGAGAATGGAGGAGAATGGATTGCAGTGTGGTCATCCCCCCTGGGGAGTGATTTCTCACTTTCTCTCTCTAGTAAGTGCATGCACCCTCTAGCAAAAGTCTCTCAGAAACAAGGAGGACATGACGTTTGTGTTCCCATCACAGGCACATGTACAGCATTACTAATTCTGAGTCTGCTAACCTGACCCTAAACACCTTTCATGCCAAAGAGATTTTGCACGTTTCTAAATATACACACATTGTCTTTGTATAATCCTGTAGACTAAATGAGTTGGGTGATTTTATGTCAATTTTTAAATGGGATAACTGAGGAACAAAGATTCCGTTTTCCCCCTCAAGCAGGTGGCTAATTGTTGAGAGAGGTGGCAATGAAAATAACCCTTTACTCGGACTTCTGTTCTGTTTTTCTTATTATTCAGGCACCAACAAAACATCCGCTAAGGTAGCCCACAAGTTTAGATGCCGTAAAACTGGCTCAAAGCCTACTTGATATGTAATAGAAGGCTCGAGTCATCTCCTCTCTCTCTAGGCATTCAATGCTGGGTGATAATGGATTTCTACTCACTATCGTGTTTTTCTTCAGATCAATATTTCTGTGGCCGAGCTGTATTTCTGGAGCAGTGTTCCTAAGTATCAGCCTGTCCTCTTCTTCTGCCCCCCTAATTCCACCACCTCCACCTACTCTGCTGTGGAGGCGTTTCACTCATTTCGTTCTTGGCTTCCGGTTAGCCAGACTCCCAGGTGTTGGGCTGCAGAGCCCTTTACCCGGGCATTCTAGCAGCAGTTAAGATTTGCTATTTTTTTCTATCAAATCACACATTTGATTGACAGTAGGATCTCTCTGAAATTAACTTTTTAAGTTTTTGAATAAGTTACTAGCTGGACATCGTGTTCATGATGTTTTCTAGATATTATCACAGAGACAAGAAGGGTAAGTAGGCACTTACACACGGGTACACAGACACACGTGTGCAGACATGAAATATGAAACGATATCCGCACGGCAGCACCAAGCGTGAGCAGATAGGTGTTACTGAGAAAGAAAACAGAATGGATTTTTCTCATTGAGATGCATTTCCGAGCTATTAGGCCAATATTATATCTCCTCTCTCCTTCTCAGTGTCAGTTTCCTTATCCTTTTCCCTGACCAGTTGACACTTCCTGAATAATTGAGTCATTAGAGGAAAATTAAATATTTGGTGGAGAGCTAATTAAATCCCAAATACAGGAGGAAAAAGGTGTGGACAATTAAGTGCAAGGAAGCACCAACAAAAAAGCTCACGAATTTATCCTGGGTGCTCCATAAATGATGTCTCAAATGTGGGCTCTCAGAAGCTCCTCAGCCCGTGCACCCAGGAATCCAGCTCCTTCTCTGACCTGCCCTTGCTCGGGGGACAGGGAGTCCTGAGCACCGCGGGGCTGGCTGTTACCCTTCAAGGCCATGAGGGAGTGAGAGCTCTGAGTACATCAGTCCTGTGTAGTGTCTGTCCTGCTCGAAAGTAGTGTTGTAAAAGGAGAGGACAGAAAATAGATAGTTGTGTTTCTCATCTACATATTAAGTCAGTTCTGTTATTGCACATCCTATAAATTGCACTTTTCAGTGAAATCCAGAATATTAGCTTTTCCAGGACATCTGAGTAATATTTAACAGTAAGTGGCTCTCTTAAATTGTTCCCATAATGCTCATTTTAGAAAAATAATAAGCTGACACAGTTTTGTAGCCCGTGCCTTAATAGAGATTCTTTCACATAATTTTTCTAATATTTAAGAACACTAAGTGCTTAATTTGCATTTTGATGAACTTGCCTTTTTGCATTTTGATGAATTTGTTTTTTTAAATGACCACAGGTAAGTTGTGTCTGTTCTTATAATAATGAAAATATTATGACAGAGTAAAACTTGCTAGAGAAAATGGAAATCAGCAAGTGAGTACTCTCAGAACTTGGGATACTTAAAATCTGAATAAACTAATATGTAATAGATGTAGAAAATTTAAAAGCAAGATGCTTTCTAGTTGCTTATGTATTTATCACATAAAACATACGGTATATGATATCTATATATCACATGTAAACTAAGTTTATTTTTTCAGCTATAAAGTTGCTTTTGTCCATTTTTAGGCGAAATGTAGATCAACATATTTCTGTAATATGCGTATTTGAGAAGTGGTTTATAGCCTACAGAAATTCTCATAGATTTGGAGAGTGCCACACAATTTGCCACTTTTGAAGTTGCTCACAGGGTTGGCTCGTCGTTATGAAAAGCCTGCACACTCACCTCCATCTGCAATCTAGTCCTAAACCACACATTGATAGTCTCATGGGCGACTGGTATTTTGGATGACAGTCCGATTATAAATCTTCGGCTGGATTTTTTTTTCTCTTAGTTTATTTATTTTCATTTCTCCCATGAGCAAGAAAGAGGGAAGAAGAGATAGAGAGGGTCAACACTCCAACCTGGTCTTGATTCCACAGTCCAGTCTGTAGCCAGCCTCAGATCACGGGCGAGTACGTACCCAGCATAACTGGGGGAGTCCTTGGACTTGGACCAGGAATCTCTTTTCTCTTGGCTAGAGAGAGAGAGAGAGATTCCCAAAAGGGTCTTCAGACCATCATCCACACCTAGGCTCAGCTGACCTGGTTTCATGGGTACTCACTGGGCATGCCCAGGGAGGTCCCAAGAGGTAAACTCAGGACTTCCCCATGTGGGTCTGGCTGTGCTCTGGTTCAACTAGTCCCAGCTGGGATTTTTATGTAAGAGAATAATTGACTTTTGTGGTAAATAAATCATTAGTCTTCTTTGATTTTTATCTAGAAAACATAAGAAGCCATGCACACAGTGTGTAGGTATCACAGTTGTTTTGTAATGGCCTATAATGTAGCTCCTTAGCCAGGAAGGGCTAGGTGCTCTCACCCCTACCCTATTTCCTGGGTACTCCTCTCCCTCCTCTCCCCTCCTCTCCTCTTCCCTCTCCTCTCCTCTCTTCTTCTGTGTGCTGTAGAGGTTGTGGTGCCCGCTGTACTTTGCTCAGTGGCTTACTGCTTAGGTTGTAGATGCTAGGATTACTGCTTTTTAGGTTTACTGCTTAGGTCGTAGATACTTGGATTTGGCTGTTATGTGAAGACTTTTGCTTTATCTTTAAGTCATATTTTTCTCCTATTTCCCATCATTGCTGTCTTCTTTGAAAACACAAAACAAAACAATTTGCACGCAGTGTTCAGTATCCTGGCGTGAGTCCAACCTTTTGTGCTACTACACTGTTAGAGCTGCCCTCTACTTGTGCATCATGTTATGGACCCTATTACTAATTGATTCCTTGCGCTAAGGAGGAGCTTTAAAAATGATTATTAATCAGTGAACGTCGTGATTTGGAGGGAGAGGAGTGCCTGCTCAGTCAGGTTGTGCAGGAGGACTACTGTCTCTTGAAGAAATAAAATGGGTTCCGGTTATTTTTTGACACTGGCCAGGACTAAGAGATGAGGGAGGATGAAGACCCACAGGAAGAAGTGCCTCACAGTGTCCCTTAGCCGTTGACTGGACTGCGGGGTAGGTTGCAGCCATCACAGGGTAAATCTGACTTTGCACTGAGGTGAAAAAGAACACAGGATCAAATCTACACAGGCATGAACGTGCACATGGGCACAGACATGTACCCATATGTGTCCATGCGCATACCCAGAGCTTCCAGCCCATGGAAAGACATGGAGCTTTTTCACATCTCAGATATGCAATGAAAATATTTTCCAACTGGATGTCTAATTCTATGTTGTAATTTAATTACTTAGAAAAACATCTCTACCAGAAGACAATATTTTAAACACCAGTTGCAAACATAGACTTAATACTTGTTTACAAAACTTTAATTATATATTTATAAACCTAAATTTCCTAGGAGAGAAGTCAAGTCCCTTAGTTTGCATTTTTTTTTAACAATACCACTTAGAGTATTTCAGATAGCTGTTCTAACAGTGCCAATTTCTTTTTTCTCTATGTTCCCTTGAAATGGAAAATCGAATTTTCAATTGTATAAATAGCTAAAATCATGCCTTGCATCATATACAGATCATAGAAATTTCAAATCTTGTGCAAAATTTTCTATAACCTGCAGAAATAAATTCAATATTTCTAACTTTTTAAGTTACCATATAAACACTGTCTTAACCCACTCAAAAGCAAATAGGCAGATTCACAGAAATTAGGGTTGTTGTGTTTTATTTTCAGATTGTCAAGTGATTTATTCTAATTTGTCGGACTCACAGGCAGTTAAATGTCCACTTCAGCTGGACCCCGTGCTGTTTGCCCTTGTTCCACACGGCGGCTCCTCCGCTCTCCTGGACTACCCTCTTCCCTGTCTCTTTCTGCCCGTGGCCAACAAACAACCCGCAAATCAACAGTGCTCTCAGCAATTACATTTTAAGTTGTTTATTTAGGAGTGGGTTGTCTAATTTCCATGTATTTGTCAATTTTCCAAATATCCTGCTGCTACTTATTTCTAATTTCATTTAATTGTGGCCAGAAAGCATACCATAATTTCATCTCTCATTTTAGCCCGTCTAAAGTATTGAGACTTGCCGTAAGGTGTTACCTGTGGTCTCTCTGGAGAACATCCCACGTGCAACTGATAAGCTTGTGTGCTCTGTTGTTGCTGGGTGGACTGTTCTAGAAGTCTGCCAGGTCTAGCTGGGTAGGGTGTTCTACTCCTTCTTCTCCTTACTGATGCTCCGCGTAGTTAACCTCCCACTATTATTGCCATCTTCTTTTTCTCCCTTCAGCTCACTGTTTTTGCTTTTGACGGGGCTCTGGTTAGATGCTATATGTTCAGAACTGTTAACGTTATTCTCTATGGTCCCATGGGCATTCTATAATTATCGAAAGTCTTCATTAATCCATTATAAGATTTTTGTCTTCGAGTCTACTTTGCCTGATACTTGTGTAATATCTCCAGCTCGCCTTTGCTGCTATCTGCCTGCTGTAAGGGTCTGCTCATTTACTTTTTTTTTTTTTTTGGAGAGGTTTTCGCTATAGGGCGCGTGCGCTCGCCAGACAGAGACAGAGACAGAGAGATAGAAAGCGAGAAATCACCCCCCAGGGTGGATGGTCACGCCGCAATCCCTTCTCCTCCATTCTCCTCTCGGGATCTTGGGCACGCACGCACACGCGCCCGGCGTGAGTTTTAAGCCACCGGGTCCGGGACGCGAACCGCGGTCGACTACGTGGGAGTCCAGCGTGCTCATTTACTTTTAAAGTGAGTCCTTTGTACACATACATGGCTGGAGCATGTGTTTTTGTTTTGTTTTGTTTTGTTTTTCCATCCTGAAAATATCTGCTATTTTTGTGTGGCAGATTTGTATCCGTTTAAATGTGTTGTAATCACTGATAATGTAGGAGTCGTTCCCACTATATTGCTATTTGTTTTCTACTTGCCATGTGTTTTTTGTTCCTCAGTTACTCATTACTGTGTTTTTAAGAGTTAAGTAGATCTTTTCTAAGGCAGCATTTTAGTCCCCTGGTTGTTTTTCTTATGACATGTTTTTGAGTTTTAATTAGTGGTTGTCATGAGAATTACCATTAATGTCTCTGTGTGTAACAATGCACTTTAATTAATGCCAAGTCAATTTCAGTACTATGCAAAACTTTGTGTACTATTAATATTAAAGTGTATGTGTGTGTATATATATAAATGCATGCATATGTATACATATTTGTTTTTCCCTTGTGCTGCATTGCCACAAATTACAACTCTGTATGTTGTGTCTTCACAACATGAAATTTGACTTATTATATTATACAGCGTTCTTTCTTTCTTTCTCTTTGTTTCTTTCTTCTTTTTTTTTTTTTTTGCAGGGGTTTTTTAAATGAAGTTTTTTGAGACCAGCAGATGGCATAATGGTTACATCACTGGACTCAATTTGAGTTCCGGACTCGGTGGCTTAAAACTCACTCCGGGTGCATATGCATGTGTGCCCAAAATTCCAAGAGGAGAATGGAGGACAAGGGATTGTGGTGTGGCCATCCCCCCCGGGGTGATTTCTCACTTTCTGTCCTCTGTCTCACTCTGTCTCTCCAGCGAGCACATGTACCGTATAGAAAAATCTCTCTAAAAAAGTTTTTAAAATGTGGTTACAAACGAAAGATGTATTTATGCTGTAGTTAGCTTTATTAGTGCTCTTTTCTTCTTCACATGAATTTGAATTACTATCTAGTATTCTTTTATTTTGGTTTGAGGGACTTTTTTAGTATTTTTTGCTAGCAAAAACAAACAAACAAGCTACAGCTTTTGTTTATCTGGGAATGTTTTAATCTCTACCACATTTTTATTTGTTTGTTTGCTTGTTTTGTTTTTGGTTTATTGGTGTAGTATTTTTTGCCATACTGAATTGTTGGTTTATTTTTTTCCCTTTAGTACTACATATTGTCATCCCATTGACCTGTGAATTCTGCAATCTCTGATAAGACATCGATTATAATCTGACTAGAATGCTTAGCATGTGGTGAGTTATTTCACTCTTAGTGTTTCCAAGATACTTTTTGGGTCTTTTGAAAGTTTTATTATGTGGATCAGTTATTGGCATAATGGCTATGTCACTGGACTCCCATGTAGTTGACTGCGTTTTGAGTCCCAGACCTGGTGGCTTAAACTCATGCCAGTCATGTGCGTGTGGGTGCTCAAGATCTCAAGAGGAGAATAGAAGAGAAGGGATTGTGGTGTGGCTATCCCACCTGGGAGGGGGGGTTGATCTTTTGCTTTCTGTCTCTCCCTGTGTTTTTGGTGAGCGTATGTGCCTCTGAAAAAGAAAGAAAGAAAGAAAGAAAGAAACATAAGGTATAGTTTTGTTTGAATTTAATCTTTAAGTTTGTTGATCTTCTTGGATAGGTAAATTACTGTTTTTTTTTCTTTCTTTCTTTTTAAAGTTGGGAAGTTTCTGACCATTACTTTCTTGAATTCACTTTCTGCCCCTATTTCCCCTTCCTCTCCTTCTGGAATCCACATTAACTGTGGTTTGTATACTTGGTGGGGTCATGCAGGTCTCTAAGGCCCTGTTTGCTTTCCTTCATTCTGTTTTCCATGACTTGGACTGGGTGGTCTCAGTTGAACTATCTTCATATTTACTGCTTCTATTGCATGCTCTTATCTGTTGCTAAGCCACTCTGAGGAATAATGTTCATTTTTGTAATTGTACTTTCCTATTCCAGAATTTACATTTGATCCCTTTTTTTATGTTTAAAGTTTGCTATAAGTCACATGAGCTTACTGGAGAGGAACAGAGAGAGAGAGAAAAGAGAAAGAGAGAGAAAGTGAGAAATTACTCCCCCCTCAGCGGGGATGACCATGCTACAACCCCTTCTCTTCCATTGTCTTCTCAGGATTCAGGCCATGCACAGAGTGTTTTTAAGCCACTAGATCTGGGACTTGAACCAGAGTAGGCCATGTGGGATCCAGCGGCCTTAACCTCCAGTAGCTACTGGCCCCTTGATTCCTTTTCCTAATTTCTAATTCTTATTGATAGTTTATATGTGCTAAGACAGCCTTTAATACTTTCTTTAGTCCTTTAGGCATGATTTCTTTGAGCTATAGGAACATATTTTAAATAGTTAATGTGACATTTCAGTATGCTCAATGCTTGCTCAGTGCTAATTTCTGTAAATTATGTAGGCATATCTTGTTTCTTTGTTTCAATTTGCCGTTGATATTATTAAAAACTGGATGTTTCAAATACTACAACGTGGCAACTCTAGAAATCTGATTCCCTCTTCCTCAGAGTTCATCACTCTTCTTGCTTATTTTATTTGTTGTTGTTTGTCTAATGACACTTTCAATTAATCCTGCAAAGTCTGTATGTCCGTCAAGTGCAGCTCTTGCTGGACAAGGGACCCTATGTCCCCAAGTTGAGGGACCTAAAGCAGGTCCTACCCTTTGCTGCTCAACAAGACAGAGAGACAAAGTCCTTGGTAAGAGAGAAAAGAGAATTTATTACAGCATGGCTATATGGGGAAGACATGTACAAGTACCTTCCACTGGTCTGCTGACTCACAAATTCTTTAAAAAGGGGAAGAAGCAGCTGGGGGCTAGAGGAAATGCATAGAAAAGCATAGGACAGGTTACTTTTTCACTTGGTTTATCTAGGGACATGCTCAAGCAATTCATCTTCAAAACAGGAGTTTTGGTTCCTGAGGGCAGAATGTTCCTTGTCGTTTTGTCCCAAGAGGCCCCTAGAGGATCTCAAACAAAGGTTATTAAACTGGAGAGAAAGAGAGAAACAGCTTGATAACAAGATGGAGTCACTCTGGCTACAGCAGGCCCCTATTACAGGGCCTTAAATTCTCCAGGGACTCTCTGGAGGTCAGCTCCTGATTGGACAGTGGCTTTCCAGTCTGCAGAGGGGCTCTGTGAGTGTGGAGCGGCCACCTCCCACATTCAAGGGCGTGTAGACACCTGCTTGCCCAGAACCGGAGATGAGAGCGGGCGTTCTCGGATTTTCCCTGAGAGTGCCTACAGCCCTGGGCACGTGTGTGGCCTTCTAGTTTCCCACGAACGCGTTGGAGAAGTTCACAGCCCCTGCGGAAATTTCATTCTTGGGTTTTCTTTTTAAACTTTCTGGCTTGGCTCTTGTTTCCCCAACTGTTTTCCATTACTTCAAGCAGCCTGGGCGTCAGTAACACCGAAGGAGAAGCTTTTAGCAACTGAGCAAGTTCAAATGAGATCAAATGAAGACAAAGGTTACAGTGGGCCCCTCTGAGGAACCACAGGCAGGTCACATCATGGCTATACTTCGGGGACGGGGCTTTCCTACAGCTCAGACTGTCCTCTTCGGTATCTCTGCTCTTGTCTTCTTGGAAGAAAGAATTCAAACAAGAGACAAGTATAATGAAACAACAAAGGTTTATGACGGGGCAAAACCAAAGTACAGAGAAGGTGAAAAGAAAAGGGAAAAGTGAAAGTACTCTCCCGGGAGGTCAGAGGGCTGGCCCGCAGGTGGATACCAGCTCCAGTTTCTCCGTGTGCGATTTCATGGCCCAGCTTCTCCCCTCTCACTGCAGCCTTGCGCAGTCAGGCCGTGCCCTATAATCACTTCCTAAGAGTTGATGGGAATGACATGTTAATGAGGACAGCCACGCTCAGCGCTGAGCATGCTCCGAGTTACACAAGGGTGCCCGTGCTGCCTCCCGTCTTGGGCGGCCTGCTCCTGACCACCGAGGAGTGGTCTGGGCTTTTCCCACGGGTAGTGCCGGCACCTCCAGATCCTCCCCTCCTCACTCAGGTCCAACTATCTACCTACCCTGCGTAGGAATGAAAGCGTTAGTTTTTTTAGGCTCCTGGGGCGTGGTGGAAAGCACTAGGTTAAATTAGTAATGGCACGGGAACTCAGGCCGGATGTTGGCATCGTGGTAACCTACTGGGACCCAGTTAAGAAGGCACCAGGTTTGTGATATGGAGCCTCCCCGTGTGTCCTGGGCATGTGTGTGCACCATCCAGGCTGGCCTAGGCTGCAGGCGAGTGGTGGCTTTAAGGCGTTGTCGGGGGCTCTCTCTGTCTCCCTCCTAAAAGAATTAAGTACATAAACACTTCCAAAATCCCACAAGGCTTACAGTCACTGTTTTCATTAGGCGTTGGCTACCCTTTATTCCCTTGCTTGCCAGAGAGCAGGTACACTCTCCAGAGAGACAGAGACAGAGAGAGGGAGCGAGCACCTGCAATAGGGTGTGGTCATGCCACAGCCCCTTCTCTAGTTCTTATTGTCAGAATCGGCACTTCGATATACACGTGCCTAGTTACATTTTCTTTTTTAAAAATACTTCTTCTCTGTCTTTTTTGTTTGTTTGTTTTTGTTTTTGTTTTTGTTTTTATATATATATGAGGCATAAGCATTGGCCAGAGAATGAAAGAGAGAAAGAGAATGAGAAATCATCCCCCAGGGGGATGGCCATGCCACAGTCACTTCTCCGGCATTCTCCTCTTGGAATTTTGGGCATGTGTGCACACGCTCAGAGTGATTTTCAAGTCGCCAGGTCCAGGACACCAACTGTGCAGCCATGTGAGATCCAGAGCCTTAACCTCCATGCCATGGATTCGAACCGTGGTCAGCCGTGTGGGACCCAGCTCCCCTAATCACTAGGTTACGGGGCCATCCCCTCACCCCCTTTTTTCTTTTTAATGAAATGTTATGCTTCCAAAGTTTCCTATATTGCTGCAAGTTATTGGCTATTGCTGGGAGCTCTGACAGTTCATTCCGATTTCCTGTAGGTAGTTCAGTTTATTTGTCCTGGCCAGATTTTGCACTGTTTTTAAGGAAGGTAAAATATTCAGAAGTCCTTACTATGCCGCTTTCGCTGACATTGTCCCGCACATGTTTGCCTTCTTCTTAGAAGAATATTTTTGCTGCTTGTAAGTTCTGGATCTGTGTTTCTTCTCAGTAGTTGACTGTTGATTTCTTTCAAGTTGACTAATCTAGTGGGTGAAATTTTATATCAAAATGTACCTACTTTTGTCACGTTTTCACTTGCTTCCTTTATATATATTTTCATTTCCCACTGATATTTCATTTCACTGATATTTCACTCCCATTTCTCTTATTAGGAGCATGTATACTATCACTATTAATGATGATCTCCCTGATTTCACTTTCATTTGTTTATTCTTCGTTCATGATAGAGCGTGAGTACGAGATAGAGAGAGAGGACCCCAGGGGCTTGGCCACACGGTGGTCTCCTTGGTCAGGCCCCCAGTCTTTGGCTTCTTGGGCATTTGCACAAGTACCTGGCGTTCACCAGGCTGAGGAAGCTGGGACCCAAACTGTGGCTGGCTTCCCCCAGCAGCACTTACCGCACCGTGGAGCCAGCCCTGAGTTTACTTTTAAAAGTGCCTTTAAAGTTCATGCCTGATAACCAGGGTTTGTCTCTATTTATGTGGTTTTCCTTTGAAAAAGGTTCACTTTTTCCTAGTCGTTTATACACTTAGTAATTCGGGGTTATATTGCAGACATCGTGGGTATTTTGTTATAGAAGCCTTGAATTGTTACTTTCTTTTGAAAACTGTTGATGGTTTTGTTTTAGCAATTTACCTGATGGACTCAGGCTCCTAAATCTGTCTTGCCTGTAGCAGGTGGTAACATGAACATCTTGCAGTGAACTACACGTGCACACTCACATACACACATGTACATATGTACAACACATACATACAAAGTGTACGATTCTCCTTTTATGATTTCCTATTTTAAGTTTGCCCCACTATGGACAGCAGAGGGCGTGGTGGTTAAAGCACTGGACTCCCACATGGGTGACTGTGCTTTATTTATTTATTTTTTTAGAGGTTTTTGCTATAGGGCGTGCGCTCACCAGACAGACAGAGAGAGACAGAGAGATAGAAAGAGAGAAGTCATCCCCAGGGGGGATGGCCACGCCTCAATCCCTTCTCCTCCATTCTCCTCTCGGGATCTTGGGCACGCACGCACACGCGCCCGGCGTAAGTTTAAGCCACCGGGTCTGGGACATGAACCGTGGTCGACTACATGGGAGTCCAGCGACATAGCCATTACACTAACTGCTGGTCCCTGGGCAACTGTGCTTTGAGTTCTGGACCCAGTGACTTGCAAATCACACTGGGTGCATGTACATGCATGCCCATAATTCCAAGAGGAGAGTGGAGGAGAGGAGATTGCAGTGTGGCCATCCTGCCTGAGGGGTGATTTCTCACTTTCCCTCTCTTTCTGTCTCTCTGGTGAGTTCATGTGCCCTACAGTAAAAACCTGAAAAAACCTCTCTCCCAATATTCTCTAGTGGCTCGGTGCTTCACGGATCTACCTGGGGTCCCTCTGGCCAGGAAGGCCCCAACCTCGCCCACTGTAGTAACTTGTACCATGTCGTGACTCTGGCTGTCCTCAAATCAAAGCCAAAAATGTAGGGAGTTAGGGCCCAGCAGGTGGCATAGTGGTTAAGGCGCTGGACACTCCTACACGGCCAACCAGCGTTTGAGTCCTGAATCTGGTGGCTTGCTTTCTCACTTTCTCTCTCACTCTCAACCTCTGTATCTCTCTGGTCAAATTAAAAAATAAGTGAATAAATAAAATAAAATAAATAATTTAAAAAATCTAAGGAGTTAACTCCATGCTGCCTCCCTTCTTACACCAAATGTTTTATCCTCCTCAAAAACATCCTGCATTTGTCTATTCCGAGGAGCCCAGAATAGGTTTTATGCCTGGTTGGTTGATTGGTTGTTTTGGTCAGAGTTTATATTAGGTTGTCTGGGAAGTCATGACACATTTTTGCATAGAAAAACAGAACAATACCTCATGAGTTTCCCAACGACCCACCACTAGTTGCAGGAAATGTGGGCAATTATATGCTTCCTCCTCTCTACAGGAAGTATGTCGTAAAGGGTGGCCAGGACTTGTTGTATTAAGGTATGGTGAAACACAGACATAAAAATGACTATATAGAGAAGCATTTTGTACTCGTGAGTCCCTGGAAACTGGAGACCCAGTCGACCATGGGAGATGTGGCAGGGTTGCTCAGGAGGCTGGGGGAAAGACACTGAGAGTAGGAGACTTTGCAGCCTCTGCTGGAAGGAAGGGGTGAGGCAGTGAGCAGGTTTCGGATGGGCTATTGTGAATAACGTCAACAGGCTGTGGGTAGAGGGGCCAGCCCAGTCGTGGGTGCCTGGTTCTGGGTGCTTCGCTGTGTGAGAGCCTGCTGGAGGTGGAGCACGGGTTTGCACCTGGAGGTCGGCCTAGCAGGCCAGCAGTCTAAGAGATCTGGGGCCTGGCTGGCTGGGAAGTGCACTCCCTTCAGGATCAGCCAGGCCCCGAGATGTCAGAGCATCAGCGTAATCAGATGTGTTCAATGCACAGCGGGGCCTACCCATACGTTCAGTGTAGCCCAGAGCACACTGCATTCTGGCCACTGCTTTCAAAAAAAATATTTATTTACTTGTTTTTTAAATGATATATTTTATCATTATTGTCTAGCTACTCTTGTGTATGAGGGTATAATTTAAAAAAAAACTACACGAGGATTTCAAAATGTTTTTGCACAAGATTTTATTTGTGCATTAACTTTTGAAGTACCCTTGAGTTATTGATCTAACTGCAGAAATCATCTTTTTATTTTTGGAATCAACTCCATTTTGTTTCATTGTCATATTATGTTGACTTACTTTCCAATATATTTGCCCATACTTTGAGAATTTTATAGAAAATATTTGTCCTCAATATTATATCGTACATATTTCATATATTTTCCACATCCTAGGGGCATTACTTTTAAAGCTTGTATAGTATCTATGAATCGTTCTTTCATAGTTAGGGATTTGTATTACCTAAATGTTCATAAATGTTAAGTTTTGAACAACTGTATCCGTAAGTTTTTGTCTGGGGGTTGGGATGGATTGTTTCTTGAATTAAAATAGTTACTATTGGGAAAGGTTTGTATTATTTTTCTCATCTGATAAGAAATCTGAGATGTTTTTGATCAATACTTGATACAATATTTTTAAAAGATTTTTGCAGTTTGTCACTGAGTTTTCATAAAAGATTCTTGGTTGGGCCAGCAAGTGGCATGGTGAAAGAGAAAGAAAGAAAGATAGAAAATGAGAAATCACTCCCCTGTAGGGGATGGACGCACCACAATCTCTTCTCCTCCATTTTCCTCTTGAGAATTTTTGGGCAGACACACAGATGTACCAGGTATGGTTTGCAAGCCTGCCAGTCTGAGACTCATTCCAAGGTCAAACACATGGGAGTCCATGCCATCTGCTGGCCCCAAGAAAAACACTTTCTAAACAGACATATTTCTATATAAAATTATTTTTTAATTTAAAAGTAATTTTTTTCCCTTTTTACCTAAAGCATTTATGCTTGTTTATTTCTTTGTGAGGCTCAGGGAATTATTCTCAAACTTGTAGAAGATAGCCACTCTGAAAATGTCTTCACAAGGAGAGACATTTCAGGCATGCCTTCTCGCTTTGATAAACATTATATACATATATAATAAAGGGTAGATATATTAAATATAGATAATTTAGCAGAAGACTCGCAGTTACTTCCGAATAAAGAGAAAAGCAGCTGGGATGCAAAGAAGCCCTGGAGAACCGAGGACAGCAGCCTCAGGTAAGGGTGAGAGGCGCCGACTGCCAGGGAAGTGGAGAGCCCAGTGTGAGCAGGACCGCGCGGCCCTGGGGACACACCAGGGGGAAAGGGGGTGGCAGATCCTTGTCCTGCTGCCGTCAGGGACTTGTCCTTCCATGCGGGGCTTTTCATCCTTGTTTCACACTGTGTTTACACACACTGACACCCTAGGTGGAAAATGTATGTTTAATGGATCAATATATAATTAAATAATATATGGATAATACAATAAAAACTATATTAAAAGCATAATAACAATACTGTCTTTTTAAAAAAGAATTATTTATTTAATTTATTCATTCATTCATTTAAATTTGATCAGAGAGAGAGAGAGGGAAAGTGAGAAAGCAAGCCACCAGGTCTGGGACTCAAACCATGGTCAGCCATGTGGGAGAGTCTAGCGTCTTAACCACCACGCCACCTGCTGGTCCCCATAATAATAATACTCTCATCATTTCATTTTATTTATTCTTGTCTTGAGTTGGTTAGGTGCTCTGACTTTTGCAGCATTTTAGACATTGGAAACTGACGTCCAGGTCTGAAACAATTATTAAACTTTCCTTTATGGAATTTAAAACTGTGGAAATTAAATGACTGGCGTGAAGTACATTCTCTCGGGATGAGAAGTGACTTTATCTTTCCATTTTAAATTAGACCTTCCCTAAGATAAATCTGCGTGTTGACAATTCTGTGTCATTATTTTTATTTATTTTTTGCTAGTGAATTCATGCTTTCTGCAAGCATATTAAAGTTCTTATTATTTTCATTTATTTATTTTTGAAGAGAGACTTTGGCTATAGGCTGTGTCTGCTCACTGGAGAGAGACAGAAAGCAACAAGTCAACCCCCCAGGGGGCATGGCCACACCTCGATCCCTTCTCCATTATCCTCTCGGGATTTGGGGCGCGCGCACACACACACACACACACACACACACACACACACCCGATGCGAGTTTCAAGCCACTGGGTCTGGGACTCAACCCGTGGTCAGCCATGTGGGAGTCCAGAGATGTAACTGCTATGCCATCCGCTGGCCCCTCAATTTATTTTCACTGTAAACTGGTTTTTCTTCTTGTGCACATGGAAATAAGGTTTTTACCACTACTGTTACCGTTCCTCCATGATGCCACAGATTTTCAAAAATAACATGTCTGTCTTCTAGAATAATCATTGTATCTTTACTCCTGTCAGATTTTACCACCCTTTTCTTTCTTTCTTTATTTTTAGTTTTTTCTTTAGAGCATGTGCATTCACTGGAGAGACAGAGACAGAGAGAAAGAGGGAAAATGGGAAGCCCCCCCCCCCATGGGTGACGGCCATGCTATGAGCCCTTCTCCATTCTCTAAGGGTTTTAGGCAAGCATGTACACGTGCCCAGCAAGATTTTTAAGCCACCGGGTCTGGGACTTGTACCTGTGGTCATTTATTTGGGATCCAGTACCTTCACCACCACTGCAGACCCTCCTTTTTCATTTCATAGTACACATTTTTACTCAAGTCTTTTTTTCTGTGTGAACTGTCCTTTCAAAATTTGCTACAAGCTTTTGTACACTTCTACCTAAGCACTTGGGCCCACACTCTACCAGACCTTGTAGTTTTTGGTTTTTGTCCTTGTTTTCATTAAATAATATGACACATCCTTTGATAATTTAGCCTAGATTAGCAGTTGCAAAGGCACCTTCTTGTTAAATTATGTTTGCTCTCTTCTTTCCCTGTTTGGAAAAGTCATACGAATATATTGGCTACGTACATCGATTCTGGGGTGAAAATACAATAGGGTTGAATTCACTTTTGTCCATTCATTAGGATGGAATCTTAAGAACGTTACATAAACTTCTCATCGATTAGCTTCTTCATCTGCAGATTCAAGATAATGTTAAGCCTATCTTCTATGATTTGTGTAAAAATTTCTAAAAAAAAAAAAAATCTCGAAGTACCTGATGCAAAACAAGACTTTATTCAGAAAAAAATCTGACTACATGGGAGTCCAATGACACAGCCATTATGCCAACTGCTGGTCCCTCAAAAATTATTTTTCTGAAATTAAATTTTACACTTTTTTTCTGTGAGCATGAATTTTGAATTATCGTTAAGCACTTTTTTTTTTTTTTTCGCTCCTAGATTCTAGAGGAATTTATTTATTTTTCAAATGAAGTTAACAGCCAAGTTTTTAGCACTAGGGAAAACAAGTTTGTATTTTGAACCCATCGAGTTAAACTTGTGAACAAAGAGAATGTCTTTTCGACACTGAGCTTTGCCATTTGGGATCCAGCACCTTAACCACCATCCCACCTGCTGGCCCCTCCTCTTTCATTTTATAGTACACATTTTTTCTCAAGCCTTTTTTCTGTGTGAACTGTCTTTTCAAAGTTTGCTGCAGGCATTTGTACACTTCTACCTAAGCTCATCGGCCTGCACTGTACCAGAGCTCATTGGTTTGGTCTTTCCATTCGTTCTTGTCTAACTTGTTCTGTTCACTGTGGTTTTTTCCTGTTTATATGCTTGCTTTTTTTAATTGCCAGAGTGGGGGGAGAGGAGAGGAAGAGAGAATGAATGAGAAAAAAAGCATTCTTCAATGGCATATGGTCACAGTGAAATCCTTTCCTCCATCCTGTCAGGATTTGGTCACACATACACATGCCTGGTGTGTTGTTCAAGCCCCAGGGTCCAGGATTCTAACTATGGCTGGTCATGTGAGATTCCGCTCCGTACACTTCTGCAGTACAGGTTTGGCCAAGGAGAGTTTTTTAACTTGCCTTTTTTTTTTATTGTTTTGTTTTTTTGACATGTTCTGTTTACATCTGGTCATTCAAATTTTGCTATGCATTTAAGATTCTCATTATGATTTCTTTTTTCAGCTATGACTCATTATTAAAGAGTGCATTTTCATTTATTTAGAATATTTTGTAATATATTTCTAATTTATTTTCATTTCAGTTAGGAACCATTCACTGCATAATAATGAAACTTTAGAATATGTTTAGATTTGCTTCACAATGAAGTATAATCAATATTTATATTCTATTTTAAAATTGAAACGGATATAAAATTTCTCATTATTGGATGAAGGACTTTATGTATTATTTTGCCAGATGCTAAATCATGCTTGTTAATCATCCAGATCTCCTGTGTCTCAGTGAACTTTTGTCTGAAAAAGTCTTCAGGCCCTGACATAAATATGTATGTGTCTTTTAGTCAAATTGCAGAAGTGATAAGGGTACTTTGTAGATCTGTTAGCAGTTACGTATATACTATTATTATATCATCCTAGTCCGCTGAAAATTTTATCAAAATATGTTTTTAACAATTTGTCTTTTGGAACCAGGAGGCGGTGTGGTGATTAGGGTTTTAGTTGGATCCTAGGCGGTCAACTCCATGGTTGGAGGACCAGGCCGAGAGGCTTGAAAGTCACACCGGGTGCATGTGCCTGCGTGCCCCAAATCCCATGAGACTGGAGAAGGGCTTGCAGTATGGCCATCCCCATGGGAATGATTTATTTCCTGTCTCTCTCCAGCCAGCACATGTACCCTATGGTGAAAATTTAAAAAAAAAAAAAAAAATTGGTTTGTTTTCTTCAAGTTTCTTTTATCTGAAATTTCTTTGGACTAGTTTTTGATTTGACTATCTTTATCCTTTTATTAAGCTAGAATTTTTAAATAGATTTTTAAAGTTTATTTATTTCCTGAGGGAGGAAAGAGAGGAAGATCCTGGGACCAGCAGTTATTCTAATGGCTATGTTGCTGGACTCTCATGTAGTCGACCACAGTTCGAGTCCCAGACCCAGTGGCTTAAACTCACACCAGGTGCATGTGTGTGCATACCCCAGATCCTGAGAGGAGAATGGAGGAGAAAGGATTGTGGCGTGGTAATCCCCCCGGGGGGTGATTTCTTGCTTTCTGTCTCTCTGTCTCTCTCTGTCTTTCTGGTGAGCACACACGCCCTATACCAAAAACCTCTGAAAAAAAAAAAGAGAAAAAGAAAGAAAGAAAGAAAGAAAGAAAGAAAGAAAGAAAGAAAGAAAGAAAGAAAGAAAGAAAGAAAAAGAAAAAGAGGAAGCCCCTCAAAAGGTTCACACCATGACCCCCAGCTTTCTTGGACAGCCAGGATCATGGATGCAGGCTCAGCATGCACAGGTCAATGGAAGAACTAAAACTGGGACCTTCCACGGAGACTCATCATCATCATCATTAAATTATTATTCTTATTTTGAGAGATAGGGAAATGAGAAGTCACCCCCAGGGAGGGTGGCACTCCACAATCTCTTCTCCTCCATTCTCTTCTTGGGATTTGGGGCATGCATACACATGCGCCTGGGGTGATTTTTAAGCCACTGAGGCTGGGACTCGAACCATGGTCAGCCATGTGGGAGTCCAGTGCCTGAATCTCCATAACACTGCGGGCCCCATGAGCATTATTTGAGCAGCACATTTTCATTGTGACACTATGCTGACTCCATGCTAGAATTTTAAAATTCATATCTGACACACTTTATCTTATAATATAAACATTTTGCTGCAGAGTATTTAATGTAATTTCTAAGGGAACTCAGATTAGATTTCTCTTGTATTTTTGTGGCTTCTATTTTTCTCTATTTTTATAACTTCCATCATTTCTCATCCCTGGTGTATATGCAGGACTACTTGATTTTTTTCTTCTTTGTTGTTTTGGGAGTTATTTTCTCTCCCCTTCTGTTCTTCTGGGAGTTATTTTGTCAATGTTAATAAATGTAACAATCTCTCTGCCCTTTCTTTGAAACACTAATTTCTTGAATGTTTTATCCCTGCAAACTAGTCTTCTTTAATGATCATTTATGAGAATTATTTGGATCCAGACTAATGAGTCCTCAGAGATTGTCAGAGAGGGTTTGCTTCTTCGAGCCACCTAGAGCCATTGCAAACCTGGACCTTGGAGTCACTAATTCCTACTGACTACTCAAACTGTATACTATTAAGGTCTGGTAAATCTGTGTTTTATTTGTTTCTGGGTGTTTTTTTTTTTTTTTTTTTCTTTCTTTAGAGCACATACACTCACTGGAGACTGAGGTAGAGAGGGAAAGTGAGAAATCATCCCCCAGGGGAGATGGCTATGACAAAATCCACAATTCCTTTTCCGTCATTTTCCTCTTAGGATTTTGAATACACACTCACATATACCAGGTCTGTTTTTCAAGTTGCTGGGTCTGGGACTTGAACCAAGTCAGCCATGTGGGATCCAGCCACCTTAACCTCCAGGCAACCTGCTGGTTTGTTTTCCTCTCCATTGTTTGAACACAGTTACTGTTGTATAGTCAGTATATAAAATCTACCCGTATTTAATGGTTTAAGATCTCTTTCTTTTTCCTTTTCTGTATTTGAGTTCTCATCTAGTTATTAAATTATTTTCATTCTACTAGAGATGTAGCCTTTAGAATTTTCTTTTGTTCTGTGCCAAAGGGTACATGTGTGAGCTCAAATGAGAGAGAGAGAGAGGGAGAGAAAGCTACCAGGTGTGGGACTTGAACTACAGTCAGCAATGCAGGAGTCCAGTGCCTCAACAACTATGTCACGTGCTGGCCCACTCATCTTCATTTTTTTTTTTTTTTAATTTAGAGGTTTTTGCTATAGGGAGTTTGGGCTTCCGAGTTCTCATCTAGTTATTAAATTATTTTCATTCTACTAGAGATGTAGCCTTTAGAATTTTCTTTTGTTCTGTGCCAAAGGGTACATGTGTGAGCTCAAATGAGAGAGAGAGAGAGGGAGAGAAAGCTACCAGGTGTGGGACTTGAACTACAGTCAGCAATGCAGGAGTCCAGTGCCTCAACAACTATGTCACGTGCTGGCCCACTCATCTTCATTTTTTTTTTTTTTTAATTTAGAGGTTTTTGCTATAGGGCGTTTGCGCTTGCCAGAAAGACAGAGAAAGACATAGAGACAGAAAGCGAGAAATCACCCCCCAGTGGGGATGGCCATGCCGCAATCCCTTCTCCTCCATTCTCCTCTCGGGATCTTGGGCACGCACGCACACCTGCCCGGTGTGAGTTTAAGCCACCGGGTCTGGGACTTAAACTATGGTCGGCTACATGGGAGTCCAGCGACATAGCCATTACACCAACTGCTGGTCCCTCTAATTATGTTTTTAATTTCACTTACTGATATTTTCTTTTGTAGAAGTGCTATTTGGTTCTTCTTTGACCTTTCCTGGCTTTGTCATGTGATATTTTTAATAACCTCCTTATCTTAAGAAACATGTGTAGCGTTTATATTCTTTAAATGTTATTAGGTTGTTGAGAATGTCACGATGTATTTTTTATGTTTTCTTATGTAAAAATGCATCATTACTTTTCCAATGACCCAGTAATTCTAATATGTGAAAAATTTGTGAGTCTAATTCTGCAATGAGTCATATGCGTGACGTTTGTTCATAATGTCTTATTTTTCTGAGTGTTTTGTAATTTTCTTGTGAAATAATTTTCTCGTTTTATCCTTTATGGCATTATTTCGGACCTAGACTAATGGACTCTCAGAGACTGTCAGAGACTGTCTGCCTCCGTAGGCTACCTAGAGCCAGCACCCTGAGTGTACTAAGCGTCATACGGGCAGTACTTATCTCAACCTCGTGTCTACATGAGCCTGACCTTGTCAGAGGCTTTTCTCCCTCTCCTCTCCTTTCACGTGGAGTCAAGATCAAGGAAGGGATGACTTGGAGTGTTACCCTGGCCCTGAGTATTTTTCCTTAGTTTATAGCCCACGGAACGGATTGCCTATCAGGAGCCACGTTTGCCAGCAAGGGTCTCGGATACGGGCTCTTTGTGGTCACCTCTAGCTTCGCCCCCTGCCCTGTTCCTCAGCATCTAATCACTATGCTGCCAGACTTTGCTCCTAAACTGAAGGAAGCGGCAGGTAAATCTCGAGTCTATTCAGCACGTTTCATCTGCGTAAAATTGCACCAGACGTGGAGCTGGCTACAATCTCGGAGCTACTTCTGGCCACTTCTCTGAGTTCATCTGCTGCCCTCTCTGCTGGGATCTTCTGTGTTCCCATTCACTAGATATTGTTATCAAAGATAACCACAATAATATCAATGATAATAATACTTATAATAATAATTATTAGTCCTTTTCTTTTCCTGTTCAGTCATAACCTTATTTAGCTTAGTCTCAAGCTGTAGAGAACAGGGTCAGCCCAAGAGAAGCTATCCAGAAATGGCGGTCGGGCACAGGGGGTATTACTTGAGATAACTGTACTGTGCAGAGTCAACCCTGCCATCCTCTGTCCTTATAGATAAATGAGATTTCAGTGTCAATTTCATATCTCCAAAGCACTGCCTGCTAGCATTAACAAGGACATAAATAAACATGAAGTCCATTTTATTGTATTATCACTACAGAATTATCATTAATCATTAAGAATAGAAACTAGTATTCACAAGCTCATTTTTATTCACGATTTATTTCTTTATACATTAGGTTTTTTAGAAACGGGAATTATAAAGGACCAGCAGTTAGCGTAATGGCTATGTCACTTACCTCCCGCGTAGCCGAACATGGTTCGAGTCCTGGACCTGGTGACTTAAACTCACGCCCGGCGCATGTACGTGTATGCCCAAGATCCGAGAAGAGAATGAGGAGAAGGGACTGCGGCGTGGCCATCCCCCTGGTTGGTGATTTCTCGGTTTCTGTCTCTCTGTCTCTCTCTGACTTTTTGGTGAGCACACACGCCCTATAGCAAAAACCTCTCCCCCCCCAAAAAAAAAATTAATTAAATTCCTTCATAGCTTGTGTTTTAGTCTGTTAGCGTTGCCATAAGAAATACCAGACTGGGGCCACAGGTGGCATGGAGGTTAAGGCAGCCGGATGCCACAGGGCCTACTATGGGGTTCAAGGCCCAGACCTGGTGGCCTGAAAATCATGCAGGCTGAGTGTACCTGTGAGAAGAACTGGCGGTGTGGCTATTTCTGATCCCCCGCACTCTGGTGAGCGCATGCTATAAGATCAACCCTCAATGGTCTTTCAGTAATTTCCCTTCAGAAAATAGAAATGGTTATGACCTTTGGCCAGAAGCCTCTGGCCAGAGCCTTCCCTTCCTGGAACCCCTAGATGGGCTCATAGATAAGGTCTCAGTTAATCAAATTACCCACCACTCTGTGACCCTGCTCCTCCACCCCTCCCACGTGAAGACATCCTGTCTCCTCAGGGTGGGCTGAAGCATCGCTGGTAGAGACCCTCAGTGCTCTTCCTCTCAGTAAGCTTCCCTTTCCCTCCTGAGAGGACCACCTCCCCGAGTCTCAGTCCAGACAGGACACATGCCCCACAGCAAAACTTAAAAACAGACAAACAAACAAAAACAAAACAGACTGAGGGGATTAAGTGACAGAAATGTATTTTCGCACAGTTCTGGAGCTCAGAACTCAAGATCTAGGAGTTGGCAGGTTTGGTGTCTCCCGAGGCCTCTCTCCTTGGCCTGCAGATGGCCGCCTTCTGTGTGCCCACCCGCCTTCACCCCACACTCACACGTCTCCGGTGCCTCTTCCTCTTTCCGTAAGGACATCGGTCCTGTTAGACTAAGGCCCCACAATTATGTCTTTATTCAACCCAAATTACGTGAGTTTAAGCCACTGGGTCCGGGACTCAAATCGCGGTCGACTGCGTGGGAGTCCAGTGACATAGCCGTTACGCCAACTGCTGCCCCCACTCAGAGTGTTGTTTTATCGTCCAGGTCCCAGGGTCCTCTGGCGCTGTGGCTTGCTTCACTCACGTGTTGGGATTCATGGGGCTAGCCCTGCAACCTTAACTCATCATTTCTTCTAGGTGCCTTGGGGACAAACATTCTCCATTCCTTCTCCTAGGCCTTGGCACAGCTAGGATTTTGGCAGGACGGACCATTAAAGCAGCTGAGTCTGATGAGTCAAAGCTGACTTGGGCTCTAAGTTTAGTCAACAGGTCCATTCCCAGCAATGGGACTGGGCAATCAGGCAGGTCCAAGAACTCGGGGGTAACTAAGTGTCCACCTAACTGGCAACTTCTTGCCTGCAAGAAGAGCTGGTGGTAGAGAGCTCTGCCTTCTGTAACAGCCCCATCTGCACCTATCTGGGGGAGTCTTCAGGTCTCCCGAAGGAGCGTGTGAAGAGTGAGGTTGCCCTGGGCTGCAGTAGCTCACCGGGTGACGGCGAGTGGGGCAGAATCTGAGTGTGGGAATTGGACTGACTGCCCCCCCTTCCCCTCCCCCTCCCCCCGGGCTGGCACAGCTGGTGCTGACTAGAGCTCGGGGCGGGGTTTTGATTACTGGCTCAGCTAGGACTTATGATGGTGGAGCTTCTAATGGCTCCTCTTCTGGGGGGCCCTGCAGGATTGGAGCCGTGGGTGTTTTGTTTTGTTTTGGTCAGAGTTTGGCACTGGGGGCATGACATGGGTGGCCAAAATAGTGCATTGGTTTATTTCCCTCTTATGCAGATTCACAGCCAGAGTGAAATGACTTGGGCTATCTGTAGCCAAGAGTCGGCATAGGGAAACTGCTTGGGGTGACCAGGGGTGTCAGTAACAATGTTGTACACAGCCCACATGGTAGGGAGATGTAAGGTTCCCTGTGGAGGCCATCTGACTTTGAAGGAGGGCCATTCAACATCACAGAGTGCCCTCAATTTTTCCGGTTTCATTTTAACTCTATAATCACCAGAGAAGCCCTTTATAAGATTAGTCAGCATACAGTCCAGCACAGTGAGCTTGGAGGACTTGGACTGAAGTTTTCCCATCATATCCCAAATATCTCTGACCTCTCCAGTTATGAAATGCCTGCACTTCCCAGCAGGCTCGAGAGATCACTGGCTGGAGGAAGTGATGGATTAAGAAACTGGAGGGATGGTGGCTCCTGGGGGTGAGTTTTAGCCCAGAAGCTCAGAAGTTGTGCAGCCTCCCTGGGGTGCTGCTGAATAGGCCAGGCAGTGCAGATGAAAGTTTGTTCACGTTTGCAGGGGGGGCCTTGGCCAAGGGCTGCCATCAGAAGGACCACAGTGGTCTCTCTCTGGGGTCCGTCCTCTCTGTCTCCTAACAGTGGATACTCCAGAGCTGGAGAGGGGTATTTCTGTGGTGGGTGGAAGGTTGGAATGGAGGTGGACTAGGGAGTGGAACTCTATTGAGCTAATTGACAATGGAAGGTTGCCTAGGTAGAGGGCGAGGCCTGCCCTCTCCTTTCCCAAACAGAGAGGGCAGGTTTCTCTCCACAATGGAAGTCTTTGTATAAGGGTCTGGACAGGCTCTGGGAGGATGTTTTTCATCACAGTTGAGAGGAACTCATGTCCTAGCGTCCAAGGACAGAACTGGCGACCTGACATTCACTACTCTGCCTACCCACCTCTACAGGGAAATCCCTTCCATTGGCCTCTGTGTCCCCCTCCCATGAATGGTGTCACAACAGACAAGGGGTGGGTGTCCCCCAGAGGGGACCAATCAGGCATCTGTCTGTCGCTGTCCCTCATGAGCTTTGTGTAGTTTCTTGGCAATAAGCAATTGTATATAAAACCTCTGCTGGATTGAACACAGAGAGGGAAGGACTCCTTCAGTGCCAATTTTACCACTTACCCATCACAGAACTACTATGGAAATGCAGTTAGACCCAATCATGCTCCATAGTGAGAAGCTGTGAGGCCACAAACACATTCGCTCATCACACTCACGTTCACTCAGACGTCGTTCATTCCCTCCCCACACCAGCCAATTACCAGATGAACCCTAACTGCTAGTCCTGCAACTGAAGGAGAGTGATGGGGTCTCCTCTTCTACTCAAGCTGAGTAGGTCTGGTTAGGGCTCTACAGATCCCCAGGGGCTTACCGAATTACCAGAGTTGACCAAGGTTAATACATTAGGTTCCAGGAGTTGGTCCTGCTCTTCAGCTGGAGTCCAATGATCCAGGAACACTCGGCCTCGGGGCCAGCACCCAACTGAGGGATCCCGTCAAACGAGACAGAGGCGTGCCTGTCTCTCCATACTGCAGTGCCTGTCCTGGGAGGAAACGGCCTGGGGTCAGTGGCTCAGAGAGCCAGTCTGATTCCACTTCCCGTTCCATGGACCAAAATGTTGCAGAAAACCAGACACCGAGGAATGGAAAGCAGCACTTGGAGAGATTAGGAGAACTGTTTGTTATGTCAGCGGGCATGGAGGAGTTAACACTCTGGATCTCTGGCCCCTCCTGGGGATGGGACATGGTCTTTTATGGAGAAATTCGGGAAGCAGCCCAGAACCTGCCCTATGCAGAGTCAAAGGGAGGAGTCAGAGAAGCATAAAGTCTAATGTATTCAAGGTACTAATGTATTCAAGGTTTCAGGTTACCCTGTAGATCCAGGGAGGGGCAGTAAGTTGGCCAGAGGGCAGAAACTTCAGGCTCCTATCAGCCCTGAGCTATTCCTGTATTCAGGGTCCTTCCATATCACTTTCAGAGTTGGCCCCATAGTACAGTGGTTAGGTGCTGCTCCCGGAGGAAGGCAGATCCCACCTATGGGATGGTTGACCAGTGTTCAAGTCCTGGCCCTGCTGATTGGCTTGAAAAAAAAAAATTTCAAATACATGCGTATGCCCATACTCCTGATGAGATGGAGAATTAAAGAAAAAAAAATTACTGCATGTCCGGGCTCCAGCAGGGAGTCTTTCTCTCGCCCTCTTGCACACATGCACTAACACATATGTGCATGTGCACCCACCTTTGTGATATTTGAGGCTTTGCTATTTGAAGCTTGCTTTCTGTCTAGCCAGCTCTTCCCAGTCTCTGTAGAGTACACATGACATTTACATTATATACTGAGAGGTATTCAGTCCTCAGAGTGATACCTGCTGTGTCTTGTTTTCCATCAGAGATTAAGGTCACCCAGTGCTCAGTGGGAGCTCCATGTCAAAGAAAACAAGCTTCTGGGAAGACAAGGATTGACCTGCGGGCTATGCTAAACCTGTGTTGGAGGCTGATGAGGGTGGCAGACTGCTTTGAATAAATCTTGACATGAGAGAGTGATATATCTTCTTCCTCTTTTTTTTTTTTTAAGTTTTGCTATAGGGCTTGTGCTCTATCAGGAGAGAGACAGAGATGGAGAGAGAGGGAGAGTGAGAAAGCAGAGGAAAAGAGGGAAAGTGAGAAAGCCCTGGGGTAATCGTCCCTCCACAATCCCTTTCTCCTCTTGGGATTTTGGGCAGACATGCACACACCTCCGACATGTCTTTCAAGTCGCCATCCTGCTACTCCAACTGCACCGTTGGCCAACTGGGATCCAGCAGCCTTGCCTTCCATGCCAACTGCTGGCCTGAGTAAATCGTCCTTTACAAATTATTCATATTGGGTCATCAGAAGTCATGACACATTTTTGCATAGAAAAACATAGAACGTAACTTTTCCCATGATCCAATATAATCCGTAACTGTGTTTGCAAATCAAAGTTTTAGAAACAGTTTTAAAGGTCTCTTATTGTTTCTTTTTCAAAAGGTATGGATAATAGCAAAATGATTTCATAGTTGACTTGGATATTAAGTAACTGTTTAATAAATGATCATTTGTCTTAGGCAAAATACCATTAGCTCATTTAATTAAGAAATTTAAAAAATTGGGACCAGCAAATGGCGTAACAGTAACATCACTAGACTCCCACATTGCCAACTGCAGTTCGAGTTCTGGACGCGGGAACTTAAAAATCACACTAGCCATGTGTACATACATGCCCAAGACCTTGGAAGGAAGACAGAGAAGGAATTATGGTGTGACCATCCCCCGTAGGGGCTGATTTCTCACTTTCCTTCTCACTGTCTGTCTGTCTCTCTCCTGCAAGCATGTGCACCCTAAGGCAAAATCCTTTAAGAAAAGAAAAGAATCTGAACAAGCTATAAGCACTTTTTGAAACCCACTTGTGCTATCAACAATAATAAATCCAATAACAATTTTTGAGATGCTCTAGGAAAACACTGACAGCCACCACCAGCTGAAGGACTGCCGAGACAGATATGCCGTGGAGCACACACGCCAGCCAACATCTGTCTGATGAAATCATTTCTGTGCGTGCATCTGGAGACTGCAGGATCCAATCAGGGGCACGTGTCACTAAGACTCAAGTACTGAAATCAAACTCCCAGCTTCAAGTGAATACATACTTTGTAGTCTCACTCTGTTCTTAATTTGTTATTGTCACAAAAGTACCGTACAGTTGAGCATAATTCATTGCAGCTGGTGGTCTTCAGTCGGGAAACGCCAGGAGCAGAAGTAGCAAGAGTTACGGGATGTAGTAGCAATTCGATTATACATAATGTTGATTTGGAGTTCACTCAAAACATTTAGAGGTATATCAGCTTTTAAATTTACAACTTACCTTCTCTGCCTGGCTTCAGGCAATATCTAACTTTTAAAAAGCATAGCGCAGGAAATTAATTCCTTCAAAAACGTGCACATTTTCTCAGTGTGCAGCAGTGGAAATAGTGAAAAAAAATCTTAAGGGGAGAATGCACAATTGCAGAGACAAATCTTTGAAGGTTTCCTATCCCAAGACCAATCTGGAAATGCATACTTTCTTAGTCGCATGATTTGGAAAGGTTAATTACCTTGCATTTATAAACTGAAAGAGCAGGAGGCACAGAATCACTCAATAAGAAAACACTGTCAGAATCAATTGACTAGGAAAGAAAGACTGTTCAGGAATGGGAATGTTGAAGAACTCAGATTCCTAGAAATCTCCCTCTACTTATTTATCTTTTCTGTGACCCAGGTGAACCTAGATTCTAAAGTTTATGAGTTGCAACACATTCTTTCAATTTTTAGAAGCACCTAACATTATTTTTTATTTATTTTAAAATTATTTTTATATACATTCAGTCACATTGTTTAGCTTACAAAGTGAACATTTCAATATTCACTTTGAGACATTTCAACATTTCTCCCCAGTCCAGTTGATCAAAATATCTTCAACCGATAACACCACATTTTATGACAAATGGTCTCTCAGTGAAAAGAAATGGATCTATTCTGAAAGGGTTAAACTACCAAATAGTAAGATTCTCCCCTGCCCCAAGCTTATATGCAGGATTCAAGCCAATAACCCAATAATATTAATACTTTTTGTGGTGGGAGGTCTGGTTTGGCAGGTTCACCCCAGATTCTCATACTGGTGAATACAATGGAGATCCTGGCAAGCTCCCAGAGAAGTACGCTGGGATTGCTTTCAGAAATCTGACCCGAAAATTCATTTAACCTTTTAGGTTGGGTGAGAATTCTGTTTTCTTTGAATTGTGTTTGAACACAGTTTGAGATAACTCCCAGAAATCAGAAACCTAGCAATATCGTAGGGCACAGCTTCAAGCAGTGTTCTTTCTGGATCTTTATAATTATGAGTAAGTTACATATACAACCTAACCACGAACATGAAGAGATCAGAAGATGCCACCCCAAAACAGAACACTTTGGCATAAGTGTTATTTCGAGCTAACGAAGAATGAAAATCAACAAATACAAGAAGTCTCTACCTTCCTCTTACAAAGATATAAATTTCCCATTGTGAAGGTGCCCACTATGCTCTTTTCCTACCAGGAAGAAAAGAGCAATTCTTACTATCAGAGATGGGGAGATGACATGGAGACAACTTCACATAAACAGACCTTGCTAAAACAAACCTTGTTAATTCCACCTATGTCTCCTAGTCACTCCCCTACTATCCTTGAAGTCGAAACCTGCTATGTTAAAATAGTATAAGTCTCTGAGTTTAACTGTTCTTTTGAATTTTATTTCCTGAGAACTTCCGTGCACTTACACATTAACAAAAATGGTACACCTCATTTTCTATGACCCTGTTTCTTTGCCCGTTTAATTTGCATGCCTCTAGACAGTGAACCTAAAGGAAAGTTTTCTTCCCTGAAAAAACAACATCAACTCTGGTAAATTAGAGTTTAGTAAGGGCTTCGAAGGACACAAGGCAAATGTTCACATTCTCACTGACACTATGAGTGTCTCCAGTAAGAGTATTGTTTTGCACACAAGTTTTCAAAGAAGACAAGGCACCGACATTTTGAGCCAATCAAAGACCATTTCTTGTCTTCATTTGGTTCTAAATGCAGTATAGCCTTCCAAGTAGATCTGACTGTTCCTAATTTACAAGTGAGGCAAGTGAAGCTTAGAGAGTTGGAGTGGCTTGTCTGGGGCAGTTTTCTCCTTCTACACAGCTCATGTTCTTCCTGCTGCACTTCAGTCCTCCCTGCAGCAAAGGGCTTAGATGAGTGCCCATTGTCCTGTCCAGTGCAGGTTGGGCGAGCCGGTGACAGCAGCATGCCCTTCTCTGGTACCCTCTTTCGGTCCATTTTATATAACTTGAATGGGCTGGAAAGGCTGAGACTTAAGGCAGGCTTTTCTGGATTGTGACTTACACATGCATATAATAGTTTAAATGATTCTTTTAAAACTAAAATGACACCTGAGTCAGTAGGTGGGGATTAAGACACTGGATCCTGCATGGCCAACTCTGTAGTTTGTCCCAGAGCCAGCAGCTTGAAAAACATGTGGCGTGCTTGTACCTACCTGCCCAAAATCCCTAGAGGAGAATGGAGGAGAAGGGATTGCACGATGGCCATCCCCCCGGGGCGTGGTTTCTTATTTTCCTTCTATTTCTCTCTGTCTCTCTCTGGTGAGTGCACGCTTCCTATGGCAGAAAAAAAAAAGATGTATATTTGAAAAAAACTAAAATGACCCCAAATTCAGTTTCTTTAAAATCTTCTCTTGGTTTGCATTTTGGCACTCTGAGGCTAAGGCAACCCCCCAAATCTTCAACCTGCTTTTGCTGAAGAAGTCGAATATCTTGTTCTATGAATTTATATATCTGCTCACACTGAGATCACAACTTTCTTGTGAATAATGCATTACGCTTGTCCTATGATTGCTAGATGGAACTAGCGAGACTGCTTCATGTTCATTTCTCCTCTGATTTTTAAGGATATCCTATCTTCAACTCTCCTCTCCGGGAAAAAATGCTGGTTAGCCAAAGAAGAAAAAAGAATCTCTTAAGGATTCAGACTCTGCCATGATGCTTTCTCACAGCCACCGAACAACACCCGTCGGCCTGTCTATTACCTTTCCGTCATGGGGTAACAGTTCCATATAGTTAGTTCTTTCTTGAATGATTTCTCCCATGAAATAATGCTACTTTACATTAGCAGGAGACACGAGGACATATGAGGTGGAGTTCTGGGTGCTGATGGCTGTGCTAATCAATCTTCCTTCCGGCTTCTCACTGTGCAGCATATGCTCCTGTCTCAGGAATCTCTTGAATTATGAGAACATGTTTCTTAAAGAAGCCATGACATACTACCTCCATGAATTGGATTTTATCCACATAGCAAAAATGTATTCTGATCTACAAAATAATTCCCTTTTAAGTTCCTTTGGAAGGCAATAATCTTTGCTAATTTATCCGTATGTTTGTGGGTCATTAGATTTAACACAATTTTTTAAAGAGAGATGTCTGCTATAGGGTGTGTGTGTTTGCTGAGGGACAAAGACAGAAGGAAAGTGAGAAATCACCCCCCAGGCGGGATGGTCATGGTACAATCCCTTCTCCTCCATTCTCCTCTCAGGATTTTGGGCATGTATGCACACATGGCCAGCATGAGGTTTAGGCCACTGGGACTAGGACTTGAACCATGGTCAACTACATGGGAGTCCAGCAATGTAAGCATTACATCACCTGCTGGTCTCAAGAGTCAAAAGAATTTTAGAGAAAGAACCAATCAACTCTAAGCAAAGAGACTGGCATTTCAGAGCTTCAGAATTCCTCACCACAGCAAGGTTGAGGAATCACAGGTTGACTGAACAGGAGGAGGACACTGGGGATGGGCCAAGGTCTAGTCAAAGACCACACTCTCCTAGAGATACGGGTGCTGAGGACAGGTTGGGCTAATCACACAGGCCCAATCCGACCTGAAAGTCTTGGGTTCTAGGTTATGAGATGTAGTCACAGCTCTGGCTATGCGATTCTCCCAAATCCAGCACAGATGTCCTGACATGGGCAGAACTGAGGGGTAGAATATCAGAACCATATTATTAAGAGTAGATTAAGCAGCATCTGGTTGACCAGAGCAACATGCCCATATTCAGGGTCTATCACTGCTGATGAGGAAGTGTGTGTGTGTGTGTGTGTGTGTGTGTGTGTGTGTGTGTGTGTGTGTGTGTGTGTGTGTGTGTGTGTGTGCATGCGTACTCACGTGTATGTGTGCAAGTGTATGAGTATATGTACATATGTGTGGATATATGCGTGTGAGTGTATGAGTGTGTACACACATTGTGGATGTGTGCATGTATGGTGTGTGTGTGTGTGTGTGTGTGTGTGGTGTGAGTGTGGTTGGGTGTGTGCATGTGTGTGTATGACTGCAACCTAAATAAGACCAACAGAAGCAAAACAAAAGGCACTGAGGACTTGACCTGGCAGCCCAGTAGATAAACCTGGAAAGACGTTTGAGTCGAGCCTTCTGTAACGAGGCACGAGATCACTGCCACTCCTCTGAAGCTCAGGTGCGTGTGGGACTGGACAGGGCAGACTTTGTGAGAAGAGTGTATCCCACGGTGAAGGCAACCTTGGCGAGTGGGTGAGGATTCACTTTAGCCGGTCCCACAGGAAGCCCTGATGGTCTGGGTGTACCCACACCCTCATATTCTCAATGGTAAATATGATAATGGATTCCTCTTAGAAATCTAAATTTGAAAAATAATAATAATAAACAAATTTTTTAAAAAGACAATTAACATTAACATTATGAGCTTAATAAAGAAGAGGTAGTGGCTGAAAACTTCCCAAATGATATAAATTTCAAGTTTCATGATGCTTACAGGCATTTAATCAAGTTCATTCGAAAGAAAACTTCACTAAGTCAAATTATAATCAAATGGCCCAAATCAAAGACAATCTTGAAGCAGCAAGAGTAAAAAGAGGTTCTTCATGTACAAGGCAAATTCCATCAAGACAGCTGAGGATCTGGAGACCAATAGATGATGTAAAAGCTGCCATCACTGAACTTCTAAGTAGTCGACCACAGTTTGAATCCCAGCAGCTTCAAACTCAGCTGTGTCACGTACGCGTGTGTGCCCAAGATCCTGAGAGGAAAACAGAGAAGAAATTGTGGCATGGCCATCCCCCCCGGGGGGTGATTTCTTGCTTTCTGTCTCTCACTACATAGCAAAAATGTCTCTCTTTAAAAAAGAAAAAAAAAAGATATCTGAGGATTTCTCAGTAGAAATTGTGTGAGCCAGGAGAAAGGGGAATGATTTTTACACATCTGAAAACATCTAGCATTCGATAGCCAACAGAATAACTAAAATTAATAATAGTTTATCATATATTTCAAAGTAGTTAAAAGAAAGAAATTTTTTTTTTTTGAGAGGTTTTTGCTATAGGGCACGTGTGCTCGCCAGACAGACAGAGAGAGACATAGAGAGAAATCACCCCCCGGGGGGGATGGCCATGCTGCAATCCCTTCTCCTCCATTCTCCTCTCGAGATCTTGGGCACGCATGCACACGCGCCCGGCGTGAGTTCTAAGCCACTGGGTCCGGGATGCAAACCGCGGTCGACTACGTGGGAATCCAGTGACATAGCCATTACGCTAAATTGCTGGTTCCCGAAAGAAAGAATCTTGAATGTTCTCAATATAAAGTAATGATAAACGTTTGAGATGATGGACCCAGATTTGATCATTACGCATAGTATTCATGTATCAAAAAAATCACACTGTGCCCCACATATATGTACCTTAAATATTTTTAATTAAAAATAAACTTTAAAAAGAAAAAAAAAAGAAATTTCATGTTCTAATCTTGTTCTATGCCCTATGATCCAAGGCTGAACACCTCCAGTATCAATTGTGGGCACTGATCTGTTTCACAAATGTTCAAGCCTCCTACAGCAGAAGAGTGAAATAGACATACCTTCAAATTTTGACAACATCCCAAAGCACTATTGCAGTGGAATCTGTGACTTCCAGACATAAATGACAATCACCTGAGAGCCCAAGAGTGAGAAGGCTTACAGGATGGGCTGTAGATGACAGCATTGCCCCTCTGTTTTGGAGGCTAACTAGGTCTCAGTTTCAATAACTAATGTAATAAGAAAAGAACTTGGTATCCTTTTTCTTGCCAAATACTAGTGGGTCCACAACATGAAAAATACAACAAAATAGCCTTAGTTTAAAAACTATGCAGCTGGGACCAGCTGATGGTGTAATGGTGACATCTCTGAACACTCACGTGGTCAACCATGGTTCAAGTCTCGGACCCGATGACTTGAAACTCACACCAGGTGCGTGCGTGTGTGTGTGTGCTCAGAATCCTGAGAGGAGACTGGAGGAGAGGGGATTGCAGTATGGCCATCCACCCGGGGGGGTAATTTTTGCTTCCTGTCTCTCTGTCTCTCTCTGTGTCTCTGGTTAGTGCACAAGCCCTAATGCAAAAATCTCTCAAAAACAAAAACAAACAAAAAAACTATGCAGCAAATCACTTCTTGAACTGTCATCCATTCAAGTCCACAAATCCTAGAAGCTTTTTAATATTTCCCTTGGCGTCTGGATCGTCATGTTTACTTTCAGACTCGATTTCTTCCTGACAGTGGCAGCCTTGCCACTCATCTCATGGGTAATATTATTAAAATAACTTATGTTTTTAATCTTTATATTAACATGGGCCTAGAGGCTGTTTCAACAAGCATGCATTCGTAAATATAAAAAGAAAGAAATTGAACAGCTGGTGGCTTTTGTGATTTTCATATGTCCCTCTACGGTGTTTGAGAAGTGTGAAGACAAACGTTTTCCACGTGTCATTTCTGTAACCATTGCTGTTTCCTTCTTACCACTTTGGAGTTTGAACTGCTGCTTCTAGCAGGATTCTCTATTAAACTCACTATGCCACGTTAGGACAAACGCAGGCTTATCGGAGGCTGGAGGCGACCCCTGTTGGAGCATGGGTGAAAGCTCTCCTGGTTCACTTCCTGGCTGCTGTGTGACCTGTACCACCCGGGTCCTACTTTGAGTGGTCCAGTATGTAGGGTGCTGTTAGTATTTGCTGGTGTCTCTTCTATTCTTTAATTGCAGGCAAAGGGGGGAAAAAATCTGATCATAAGGTGGGGCAGTAGGTAATTTTAAGTCAAAAGGATAATTTTAACTAATTTTTTAAACCATTTCTGGCCTTTTGTTCTTACTTCCCTACCTGTTTAAATGCATACTTCCTACCTATTTTTTAAGTTCACTGATTGAGTCCTTGAGAGACAGGTACCTGGATAAGTCCCTGTGCTGGGGCCTCCTCACACCACCGTCCTTCAGCCCCCCAGTCACCCAGCGTCGTAAGCATGCCCACAGGCACACCTGGTAAGTTCAGGCCAACCTGGAACCCAACCCGGGACCTTCCCACCCTGCTCCAGTATCATGTGGTGGTGCCCGGCTGATGGCACCACCACAGCCAGTTCTAAATGGGACTTCAGAATAAAAAGGAAGGAGGCCCAGCGTGGTGGCACAGGCAGTAAGTGTGAGAGCCACATGGGAGACTGTGGTTCGGATCCTAAGTTGACTGAAATATGCGAGGTGCGTACAATCACCCGTGATCCCAGCTGGGTAGGAGATGGGGAAAAGAGGGGGTCGTGGCATGACATGACCCTGCTGACCGTGCCTATTCCTTCTTGCTCTCAAAATAAATAAACTTAAAAGAAAAAAACAGTAACAAAGGAGATAGAAGAATCCCGGTTACTGGTAAATTAGAAGCTGTGCCAGCTGAAGTGGCCTTTGTCCACATTACCGCTCTCTGCAACAGCACTGGCCCAAGAGCGTTATGGGAACTGCAAGACGCTTTCAGAAATCGAGGACACGCAGCGGTCAGGCTAGTCTGGGAACTTCCTGAAACTTAACTCCTGCTCACAGACTCACTCTGCATTTGAGTGTCTCAGGTTCTGTAAAGCCCTGTGCTGAAGGAACCTGCCTGATCCCAGCTCCTCCACCATGCCGACCCTCTCCACGGCCCCTGCATTGATATTTGATCCTGTCTTTATTCAACGCCTACTAACCTCCTGAAGAGTTATTCTATCATGAAACAGACTTTGAAAATACCATTCTGGTGAACAGCTAGCACATCTCAAAGCCTTGAAGTTTAACATTTCCTAGGATCAGTTGCAAGAAACTATTGAAAAGTTTATTTTTGGAGCCAGCAGGTGGCATAGTGGTTAAGGTGCTGGACTCCTACAGGGCTGACTGCAGTTCGAGTCAAGGACCCGGGAGCTTGAAGTTCACACAGTGCATGAGTGCGTGCATGCCCAAAAACCTGAGACGAGAATGAAGGAGAAGGGACTGGGCTGTGGCCACCCCCCTGGTGGGGGGGGGATTTCTCACTTTCTGTGGCCACCCCCCGGTGGGGGGGGGATTTCTCACTTTTTCTCCATCTCTCCATTGAGTGCACAGACCTTACAGCAAAAAAGAAAAGAAAAGAAAGCAAAACAAAACAAAAAGCAAAAACAAAAAACACACATTTGTTTTCCAAGGTCAGATGGGAGAAAAAGAGTGTAAATTTCCCATGTTCTGGATTTTTGCTTTTGCTTTAGTTTGTTTTAAATTAGAGGGAAAAGAGAGGAAGTAAGGTCCAAGCCTAGAGCAGTGGTTAAGCGCAGGGAGCCAGATCGCACATGGCTGAAGGCTGTTCAAATCTTGGACCTGGTTTCTGGAAAACTATGCAGGGCTCATGTCTGTGCATCTCCCAGCTTTTGACAAGATGGAGAACAAGAGGGAAAGGGATTACAGCGTAACCACAGCCCATGGAAGGGAGAGCTTGCTCTCTCTCTGGAGGGCGTGTGCCCCCTGCTAACTGAGAGACAGAAGGAAGGAGGGGAAGATGACTGCTGTCACCTAGAGCCTTGCCCCCGATAGCTGGACTGAAGGTGCAGGTGGGACGAGAGACATCCTTGGGGCCAGTGAAGACTTTAGACAGGGGATGTCTTGGGGGGCATGAGAGAACAGCCCCTTGGAATGTGGTCCCAGATGGGAGTGGAGAGGAGTACCCATAGGGTGGATAAAACTATTCTTTTCGGCGAGGCAACCATTGGTGTGGAGGTTAAGGCACTGGACTCCCACATGGTTGGCGGTGGCTCAAGACCTAGATCTAGTGGTTTCAAACGCACTGGGTGTGTGTTGTATGCATGACCAAAATCCCAGGAGGTGAATGGAGGAGAAGGGATTGTGAATAACCCCTGGAGGTTGTGTCTCACTTTTGCTCTCACTGTCTGCCTCTGTCTCTCTCCAGTAACACACACACCCCATGGCCAAAACCTAAACAACAAAAGCAAGATCATTCTCTGTGGCCAGTTTGTGTTGGCTGATATGATAGGAAACCCGCGGACATGTCTGTACTCTCGGGAAAGCACAGGGCGCAGTTCCTGACTGTCCTCTGGGATTCTGTCCTAGAAAACTCAGAGATGCCATCTGATATTTTGCCATGCGGGCCCCTGTGAGGGCCTCTTTCTGTTCCCTTTGGAAGACTGAGAGGACCATGGTCTGACCTACACTGCCACTGCTGTGCACAGAGTGGCCTCTTCTACTCTCTCTAGTGGGTACCCCGGTTTTCTTGTCAGTGAGCCCACTGGGTGGGTTGTCCCTTGGTGTGGGTTGTGAAAGTGACGGTGGCAGATACTGACTGTTGTCCTACTGTTCTGTCAGTTACTAAGAGAGCCTGCTCACTTCCAGGAAGATTAAGTCTGCCAAGAATAGAAGCTTATGGCACAGTATGCAGGCCCCTACTCCTCGAATAGAAGTGTCAGTGAATTACCAGACCCCAGGAAGTCAACAAAACAGGTTATGCAAGAAAATAGTGCTTTCTACGGCTAGCTCCTCAGCTCAGTAGGCTGAAGACATTGGACAAGCCTGGTTCCATTCCGTGACTAGAGTTAGTAGTGAAGGCCCAGCTTCCAGTCGTAAGCATGCCCACAGGCACACCTGGTAAGTTCAGGCCAACCTGGAACCCAACCCGGGACCTTCCCACCCTGCTCCAGTATCATGTGGTGGTGCCCGGCTGATGGCACCACCACAGCCAGTTCTAAATGGGACTTCAGAATAAAAAGGAAGGAGGCCCAGCGTGGTGGCACAGGCAGTAAGTGTGAGAGCCACATGGGAGACTGTGGTTCGGATCCTAAGTTGACTGAAATATGCGAGGTGCGTACAATCACCCGTGATCCCAGCTGGGTAGGAGATGGGGAAAAGAGGGGGTCGTGGCATGACATGACCCTGCTGACCGGGCCTATTCCTTCTTGATCGCAAAATAAATAAACTTAAAAGAAAAAAACAGTAACAAAGGAGATAGAAGAATCCCGGTTACTGGTAAATTAGAAGCTGTGCCAGCTGAAGTGGCCTTTGTCCACATTACCGCTCTCTGCAACAGCACTGGCCCAAGAGCGTTATGGGAACTGCAAGACGCTTTCAGAAATCGAGGACACGCAGCGGTCAGGCTAGTCTGGGAACTTCCTGAAACTTAACTCCTGCTCACAGACTCACTCTGCATTTGAGTGTCTCAGGTTCTGTAAAGCCCTGTGCTGAAGGAACCTGCCTGATCCCAGCTCCTCCACCATGCCGACCCTCTCCACGGCCCCTGCATTGATATTTGATCCTGTCTTTATTCAACGCCTACTAACCTCCTGAAGAGTTATTCTATCATGAAACAGACTTTGAAAATACCATTCTGGTGAACAGCTAGCACATCTCAAAGCCTTGAAGTTTAACATTTCCTAGGATCAGTTGCAAGAAACTATTGAAAAGTTTATTTTTGGAGCCAGCAGGTGGCATAGTGGTTAAGGTGCTGGACTCCTACAGGGCTGACTGCAGTTCGAGTCAAGGACCCGGGAGCTTGAAGTTCACACAGTGCATGAGTGCGTGCATGCCCAAAAACCTGAGACGAGAATGAAGGAGAAGGGACTGGGCTGTGGCCACCCCCCTGGTGGGGGGGGGATTTCTCACTTTTTCTCCATCTCTCCATTGAGTGCACAGACCTTACAGCAAAAAAGAAAAGAAAAGAAAGCAAAACAAAACAAAAAGCAAAAACAAAAAACACACATTTGTTTTCCAAGGTCAGATGGGAGAAAAAGAGTGTAAATTTCCCATGTTCTGGATTTTTGCTTTTGCTTTAGTTTGTTTTAAATTAGAGGGAAAAGAGAGGAAGTAAGGTCCAAGCCTAGAGCAGTGGTTAAGCGCAGGGAGCCAGATCGCACATGGCTGAAGGCTGTTCAAATCTTGGACCTGGTTTCTGGAAAACTATGCAGGGCTCATGTCTGTGCATCTCCCAGCTTTTGACAAGATGGAGAACAAGAGGGAAAGGGATTACAGCGTAACCACAGCCCATGGAAGGGAGAGCTTGCTCTCTCTCTGGAGGGCGTGTGCCCCCTGCTAACTGAGAGACAGAAGGAAGGAGGGGAAGATGACTGCTGTCACCTAGAGCCTTGCCCCCGATAGCTGGACTGAAGGTGCAGGTGGGACGAGAGACATCCTTGGGGCCAGTGAAGACTTTAGACAGGGGATGTCTTGGGGGGCATGAGAGAACAGCCCCTTGGAATGTGGTCCCAGATGGGAGTGGAGAGGAGTACCCATAGGGTGGATAAAACTATTCTTTTCGGCGAGGCAACCATTGGTGTGGAGGTTAAGGCACTGGACTCCCACATGGTTGGCGGTGGCTCAAGACCTAGATCTAGTGGTTTCAAACGCACTGGGTGTGTGTTGTATGCATGACCAAAATCCCAGGAGGTGAATGGAGGAGAAGGGATTGTGAATAACCCCTGGAGGTTGTGTCTCACTTTTGCTCTCACTGTCTGCCTCTGTCTCTCTCCAGTAACACACACACCCCATGGCCAAAACCTAAACAACAAAAGCAAGATCATTCTCTGTGGCCAGTTTGTGTTGGCTGATATGATAGGAAACCCGCGGACATGTCTGTACTCTCGGGAAAGCACAGGGCGCAGTTCCTGACTGTCCTCTGGGATTCTGTCCTAGAAAACTCAGAGATGCCATCTGATATTTTGCCATGCGGGCCCCTGTGAGGGCCTCTTTCTGTTCCCTTTGGAAGACTGAGAGGACCATGGTCTGACCTACACTGCCACTGCTGTGCACAGAGTGGCCTCTTCTACTCTCTCTAGTGGGTACCCCGGTTTTCTTGTCAGTGAGCCCACTGGGTGGGTTGTCCCTTGGTGTGGGTTGTGAAAGTGACGGTGGCAGATACTGACTGTTGTCCTACTGTTCTGTCAGTTACTAAGAGAGCCTGCTCACTTCCAGGAAGATTAAGTCTGCCAAGAATAGAAGCTTATGGCACAGTATGCAGGCCCCTACTCCTCGAATAGAAGTGTCAGTGAATTACCAGACCCCAGGAAGTCAACAAAACAGGTTATGCAAGAAAATAGTGCTTTCTACGGCTAGCTCCTCAGCTCAGTAGGCTGAAGACATTGGACAAGCCTGGTTCCATTCCGTGACTAGAGTTAGTAGTGAAGGCCCAGCTTCCAAGATACACAAATCAAATAGCTCATTCCAAAATGTGTTTTCATTTTACTGCACAGCACCCTGCCTCCTTCGGCAATGATATTTTCTGGTTCTTGCAACACAAAATCTCTTCCCAAATAAATAACCCCTGGGGGAATGGCCACCCCACAGTCCCTTTATAAAAGCCGTTCTCCCACTTCTAACAAAATACAACTCGAATGTCAACAGCAAACTCTGAACTCGAAAGCAGTCACTCATAAGTGACCTGAGATGTGGCCGTGCTTGTAAACAATAAAGTAAGATACATACAGCAATGTCCTTTTCATGTTGTGCAGAGCAATGCTTTGGAGATGGTGCTTCAATCTTTCATTTACACATTCAACGAATGTTTATGGAGCATCTACTGCATGTCACGATGCCTAGACTTGGAATTACAGCAGTGAGTGAGACAGACCAGACCCCTGCCCCCAGATCTAACCATTATGACAAGGTTGGATCAAACACAAATAACTAAGTGAATCAGCTATAGTGTTTTAGGAATTGATAGGGAATTATTGAGATATTCAGTTTACGTGTGTGGTCTGAGAGAGAAGGAGAGGGAGGGAGAGAATGAGAAAAGTCACACATAGGAAGATACATACCTGGGACCAGCTGGTGGCGTGTTAGGGTAGCTAGATACCACATGGATGACAGTATGGTTTGATTCCTGAACCTGAAGGCTTGAAAAACACACTGGGCACATGTGTATGTGTGCCTGAAATCCTGAAAGGAGGAAGAAATGGAAGCAGGGTTTGAAGCATGGCTATGCTCCATGGGGGGGGGGCTTTCTCACTTTCCCTCACCCTCTTTCTGTTTCTCTTCACTGAGCACATGTGCCCTGTGGTAAAATTTAAAGAAAAAAGAAAAGAAGGATTTAGTATAGATTTTATGTTTATGAGGAAAACTTCAAAAAGTTTATGGAAAAATGGAATTAAAGAACAGGTTGATTTGGAGGCAAAAAATATTGAAATTCATGTATAATATTTTTAAAAAATGCATGTTTCCCTTGAACTTTCTAAAATCCACTCATATAAATTTCATAGTGTGGCAGTTGAGGTCTGGGAGACTTGTCCACTGAGGAGTGAAGGAGATGGAGGGTCTTGCAGGTTTGCTGGCGTTCTGTGTCTTGTCTGGACTGCTGCTTACGTGGGCAATTTATTTGTTTCTCCCCTTCAGGCTGGATGACTGTGGTTTGTGTATTTGTGTGTGTTCTTTTTTAATACAAAGGGTATTTGAAAGTAAATACAACCCCAAACTCCCGCAGCCTCAAAATCTGTTCCATGAGGTGACTGGTGGAGCTGGCTTCCATTTCAAGTACAACGAAACCGAAAATTAAATAAAGAAAAAATCACCACCCACCAAATCCCATTCTGCATGGCTTAAGCATAAAAAGGAATTTATTTAAAGTATCATGATTTATAAATCTCAGTTCACAGACTTGTGTAAGTCAGAAATATTGCCCCTTCTGAAATACGCCAAGCCCCTGGTGCACTGCAGTGTTCAAAACCATCTCCACCATTCAGCTCCTGCCTTTGACTTAGCCGGCACAGAAGATCTGGGAGAGGAGCATTTCGCTGGCCTGCAGCGCGGCTCTGGTCCTCAGGGTCTCTGCCAGGCCGCCTCTGCTGAGGTGCTCAGGGCCAATCTGTCGCCCCTCTGCTGCGCCTCACTTGGCTGCACACAGCGCTGTCTTCCCATGCTGTGGCTTGCTGAGCTCCCAGGAACTCAGTGAAGCTGTCCAGTCCCTACACCATCCTTCTCCGGGAGCCTTGGAGCTCTTCCAAGGAGAGAGGAGACAGCGCTTCTGTTTCCAGATCCCACAAACAAACCAGGACGTTCATCCCCCAAACACAAGATCAACTTCAGATGTTGGAAGAAGTGGTGTAGGGTATGTGTGTGTGCATGTGCACGTGTGTACATATGTGAGATAATTTTGCATGGATATATGTAGGAGTGCAAGTGTATATAAATGTTTGTATATGTATGTGTGTGCATGCATTATATGATTGTGTGCAGGCAAGTGTGCAAGTATGTGCACATACCTACAAGTGGGTGAATGAGTGCATGTGAGAGTGAACAGGTGTCATAATGTGTGCATGGATGTGCGTGTGTGTGATATGTGTGAGCAAATGCATGGATGTGTGTCTTCCTATGAGAAAATGGATGTATATGTCCATGAGCATGCATGTGCATGTGAGAGTGTGCATGTGTGTATATGCATGCATACACATGCATGTGAATGGGTGTGCATGCGTGCGAGCAGGCACATGTGCATGTGTGTGCGTGTGAGCATGCATGCATGTATGTGTACATGCACGTGTGAATGTGTGTGCATGTGTGTGAGCATGCACGTGTGTATGTGTGTGTGTGCATGTGTACGTGCACAGCAGCAAAAACCTTCACATCTAAGCCCTCATTGATTTCCCTATGAATCTCCTTTCTCCCCAGATGGATAATCGTTATCAGGCCTGAGGGAAGATTAATTTCCCAAATCTGTTTTATGTGTTCTGAGTTCTTTCTTTATATTTTAAAAAGAATTATTTATTTTATTTTATTTTTTCTTCTTCAGTTTGACCAGGGAGAGACCGAGAGAAAGCAAGCTGCCAGGTCCAAGTCTTGAACCATGGTCATCCATGTGAGAGTCCAGTACCTCAACCACCATGCCACCTCCCAGCCCCTGAGTTATTTCTATTCCATACTCAAGACTAACATTTTGAAGCACAAAAGGTTGGAAGAGACCAGCTGATTAAGTGCAATGGCAGGTCAGTGGTGAGGGACGAGGAAACAAGGAGGGAATGGCAGCAGGGCAGGGGGAAACATGTTCAAAATTGTTCTCCTTCTAAGCAAGCTGCCAGACCCCCATGGAAGCTAAGGGACTTCAGGAGCATGGACCCGGGCCCATGCCAGGGTCTGGCCTTGCAGACTATGTGTTCCAGCAGCTCCCACTTCAAGTGCATGAGAAAGCAGTTGTGGAGCTGCGGCCCAGGGCCCTCCCTTTCTGACCTGCGCGTGAGGCCACATGGATGTTTTCAGTGAAGGGCGAGTGGTGAGGGAGGCAGCCCCGGGCTATCTGTTGTGGGCTGTGCTTCATTGCTCAGTCGTTCTCCTGTCTCCAATGTGGCATAAGACATTCACGCCCGTGGAGAAAGTGCCCAGATATTTCAGTTACGGTTGCTAAGTTCAAGAACCAAAAGAGAAGTTGGCATTTTTTTCTTCCTTGGCTAACCTACTAATGATATCAAGTTTCTCACAGTAAAGAAACGAGGTGAAATCCTCCAGGTGTGAGCACTCGCTGTTAGCAAAAGTAATTACGATGGAAATAGTAACTTGAACTTATACAGAGATTCGTTGTTGTTGCTTAAGGCTATTTATTTCCAGAGAGAGCGATCCCAATGGTGTCTGGATGCTATGGTCCACCTCCAGCCTTCAGTCAGCCCTGGCTCATGGGCACATGTGTGCCCGGTGTGCTTGGGAAGGTTTCCAAGAGTGGAACTGGAAACCTTCCCATATGGCATTCCCTCACAAGTATGATGTAGTGCTGAGCCAGTCTCTGGCCTCCATACAGCAATTTATAATTTACAAAGTGCACTTTCATTTCCTGAACTTGAACCCAGATTTTTACATGCCCTGTCTCTTTTCAGAGTACAATGACCTTTTTAGAAAGTCACAACGACTCTGGAACTTGGCTAGTGTTTGATCCTGGGTAAGCTCCTCATTCATTTTCTTTTTCTCTTCTTTTTTCCTTTCTTCTTTTCTTCCTTTCTTTCTTTTTCTTGTGAAGTTTCCTAGGTTTGTCACGCCTGCTTTGTCCAATTATATTTCAAAATGACTGTCCACTCATCATCAAACAGCATGCAATTTTCAAGTGCCAGTCCTGCCCTGAGCATCTCTGTAAGGACTTGCACTCACCAGCTGCGGAACTTCTTCAAATTTCCTCATGGCTCTTAAACCTCAACCTGCCCCAGTCTCCTACCCTCCAATGTGACTACACTATCTTTCCAAACCCTGACAAGTTTTGACCCCCTTTCCACCACAGCCCCAGCTGAGACATAGGCTGACCTGAAATCAGTTGTGAGAGAGCCCCATGGGGAAGTGGCGCAAGTCACAGGGGACCTGAGATTTGGACTTGGGTCTGGAGTTAGTCACTTTGGCTCCTTACTGACCACATGTGCACTCAATTAAGATTCCTCAGAGGGGCCAGGTATGGTAACGTAACTGACGTCTGATGGGACAGGTCCCAGGCTGATGTCTGAGTCCCTCCCTGATCATGTCAGGCATCCAAACACGTGAGCCCACGGTCTGGGATGCATGAGGTTGCAAGTAGATTGTGACATGAAGACCCTGTGGTGGTGCCCCCCATGGGAGACATAAACCTGTGCAGGGAGGGTCCCTTCCTGTCACTTCCACAGACCTGGTTGGCTTCTTTGCTTCCTTATTCTCTGGCCTCCACAGCAAAAGTCATTGTCACTCTCAAACCAAAATTTTGACAATTGCAGGTCTTACATTTATGTCTTGTGAAGTAATGGAAAGTAACAATCGTTGTTTGCTAGTTTTTGTTTTCCAGAGGCTGAGACCCTGCTGCCATTATTTCACATGGAGTAGGATATCTGCTTTGCAAAGTGCAAATATAGGTCACCCAAACGTGTCGATTCTGCCACCCTGAGGAAAGGCCCATTACCTGAAATTTGGGGCTGATTTGTGCCTGTGACATTGAGAATATATCCTCATATACACTTAAAAGCATTCTTCAGTGAGATAAGTCAGTGGGAATGTTTCCAGAGGATGAAATTAAGACCAAGTAACTATTTCTCGTCATTGGGAAAGCTCATTAGACTGGAGGACTTTGCTCCCACAGGAGTGGCTCCGGGCTACTGCTAATGAGGAGTGTTTGGAGACATTTATATACTCAAGTCCCACTCCATGCAGGTGCTGTAGCTATTGGAGCCTCTTATTTTATTACGCATTTAAATGGGAGTGAACGCTGCACAGAGCTTAACTGTGACAGTAGAAGGAACCAGGTCTCAAAAGGCACATGAGAATGCCCCCACAGCACGGTGCCGTGGGCTCCAAGCTTCCCGGGGCAGCCACAGGAGAAGGTTTTGTTTTCCATGGGAAGCATAGCAACGTGCTCCTTAGGTAATCACAGCAGCCTCCCTTGACCAGCTAGGGCGGAAGCCTTTGAAAGGAATGTTGAATTAGAAAAAGGGAATGGAATGACTTCATAATGGATTAAATACTGGCATGGAGAAATGTGCGCTATTTTTACCAAGGCTCTCTTCGCTTTTCATTGCCTCCATCTTTACCATAGTCGATATTGCACTTCGTGTTTCTTAATGAGGGGTTTGCTTTAAAGCTAAAGTGCTTTGATCCCACCATGCTTCCATTCGGCACAGCTGGAGTCCTGCACCGTCCTCCGCTCAGAAGACAGAACATTAGGGCAAATTAGGGCACTCTGTTTGGTGAAAGCTCAAGCCTCCAGTGAAGAATATGTTTTGTTCACTGAATACATCACGCTGTGTTACTAAACTAGTATAATTGCACTTCTGTGTGCCCTCACTCTGTTCTGTGAGCAGATACAGCCGATAGCTATACAAAACTGCCCTAGAATCAATATGCGTGAAATAAAAAGAGCGAGTGAGATGGATTTGCCCCGAGGCTAGAACAGAACAGAGATGCTCTGAGAAGGTGTTCGCTTCTGCAACAGCCTTTATGTGTCCAGCAGCTGCTAAACTCCACAATTTTCTGCTGTGGTGACATAAGCACTTTGCGCACTTCAAGGTTTCCTGGAAAAAAAAAAAAACAACAGAGAAGGGATGTGAGGAAAATAAAAAAAGAAATTGGGGGAAAAAAATGAAACAATCCCAGGAAACATAACAAGGAAAAAATTCGGGAACAAAAGGACAGGAAGAGTTATTCTGAAGTAGTTGATTTATTTATTTTTTTTATTTTGCTGTAGGGCACATGCACTTGTGGAGAGAGACAGGGAGAGAGAGAAGGAAGGTGAAAAAGCACCCCTTCTGGGAAATGGGCATGTCACAATCCCTTCTCCTCCATTCTCTCAGGATTTGGGGCAAACATACACACGTACCTGGTGTGTTTTTCAAGGTGCGGTGACTCAGATCTTGAAGTCATCCACGTGGGATCTGGCCATCTTCACCACCTCACCACCAGCTGTGCAGTAGCAGCACACTTTTTTCCTTCTTTCTGCATTAGCCTAACATGAGAGCTCTTAGTTCCTTGTATGTGTGTGTGCACATGTGCATGCAACACCACACAGCATGAACCTATACGACTTGGCAAAACCTTGCCAACTTCCCCTAATTTGGTTATCTGCTGCATCTCTAGATTTGAAATGAGATCACTGTCTTAATCTAGAAGCTCCGTAATGGTGATTAGTGTAATCAAGCTGTCCTTATGCACATGGAGCTTAAAAAGAGAATAAAAACAGCATCTATTTCCTAATTGGAGACTATAATGCTGTGAGGGCAAAAGCAACTCTGTTTTTCTGTAATAGGATTTGTGGGGCTGGAGGAAGAAAGTGTTCGCTCTGGTAGTCTCTGCAGGCCTTGGACTGCAATGAGTGGGAAGGTCCACTCAAGCACCGGCTGAGCGAATACAGGACCCATACTTCCAGTTCTCTGTATTTCCTCCTGTTTTCTAAGATGGATCTTGTGACAGTTGAGATGCTCAATTCCTGTTTGCTAAGTAAGCCCCTGTCTGTTGTCCTAGCAGTTGTGTTTCTCCAGGCAAGCCAATGGCTGCAGTAGACACCAAGATAACAGAACCTTTGAACTCCATTGCTTGGTTTCTTAGAGGGATTCCACAGAGAGCAGGACTGAGGTGCTAGGAGCATGAGCTCTGGGAGAAAACTGCCCGGTCTGCAGAAACAATCAAATTCCTAGTGTCCTCATTTGGAAGATGTGAAGGATAGTGTCAGCCTCATAGAGAGGATTAGATGAGCATTCCATGTAGAGAACATTCCTTGAGAACTAAAAGATGTTCGCTGCTCTATGATTACAGGTTACTCTTACCCCCAGGTTTTCCTCCCTTGCTCTGCATGACACCTCTCAGGCAGGCCTGGGCTCCAGCTGAGACCTTCTTGTCTCCCCCTCTGTGCTCTCTTTGGACAAGATCAAAACTTCATGGCTACAGTTCCCTCTACACGACAATATTTCCCAAATCAATACCACTTTCTCCCTCTCTCTACCCTTTTATAGAGAAATAAAGAACTGGAAAACCCATTTCCTCTCCCATAAGATCATTTAACTAGTTGCCTAAGGTATAAATATATTAAATTATAATACATTTTAATTTCATACCTAAATAATACTACATAATTGAAAAATTTAAAAAGGAGTTTATAATAGAAAGCAGCTGTTTTCTTGTGGGGACATGTTTAGAGAGAGAACCTGAGGTGTGGGGACATGCTCTGAGCAACTACTACCTATTTTTGGTGGTTTGGCAGAAACTTGTAGCTTGTCTTTTTTTTTTTTTTTTTTTTTTACTATTGTTGTAGACAGAGTAAGGGTGGAAATTATTAGGGGCGTTTTAATAGACACATTTGATGGACTTCAAGAAATATCTTGACTCTAATTAGTAAAGTCGAATCTTTGTTCTGTACTGAAAGGTATTTTAGCCTTTTTTGCACTCTTTATGGAGAAGTTCTGTAGCTCCTTCTCCACACTAACAGCTAGGTTTTTTTGTATTAGAAAAGAAGATGAGACTTTTTCTTGATGAAATAATCACCACGGGATACACCTGACCCAATATGAGTAAGTCCTTATAGATTTGTTCATTGTTTATTATTGTCTGTAACCAGGCAACCAATCTATGAGGTGTCATGAAACATACATGTGCAATGTCTCTTTGTATTATAAATAAAGACGTCCAGCTCATCTGGGCGGCACAAGCTGTTTGGACTACCTAAGCTCAGACTGTCTGTGTTTATTTTTACTCTATGTCTTTGTTTCATTCTTGTCAATTTCTCAGTCTTGACAAGATGGTAGGCTTTTTCTTTTTCTTTTTCTTTTTTTTCTTTTTTTTTAACCAGCAGCCCTCTGATCATGATTCAGCCAGACTCAAGCGCTGGGGTTGACGCCGACAGACTGGTGCCGAAACCCGGGATCCCGGATCCCGACACCCGGCCTTTTGGACAACTTTGCTTCTGGCGATCCTGGCGTTGTATCCCATAACCTTCTCAGGTGTCTCCAGAGGTAAGTAGATGACTGGGCGGCCTCTCTGCCCCCAGCGGCTTGGCTCTGGCTTTTCTCTAGTCTATCACTACTTCTGTTCTCTCTCCTCTATAAATTCAGCTTTTAAATAGATTACTATGTAGCAAACAGACATGTTCCCTTTGTGTAGAGCGCTTGGGAGTAGACACAGACCTAAAATTTTGTGAGCATCGCCAGCTTATAGAAATTTTATGCCATTATTTGATACACAGTATTTCTTTCTCCTCCCATGAAATACGCTGTTCTGGACTGTACCATAAAGATTGTCCCAAAGAATTGCTCTGTATCCTTGTTGTATTTTTACATCAGCCGCCATTTTGCTGCCAGATTGGATAGCTCTATGGCCGCTGTGTCAGTGCTTGATCCCAAAAGTGACAGTTGACATCTGTGATTTTTAGAGCTGAAAGCGAGCAAGATAGTATTTTTCAGGCAGTCGACACTAATTTCTTGCCCAAGAAGGGCTATAGGTGCTCACCCTCTATGGATATTCTAGGAAATTAGTGTAACAGACTTGTCTACTACCCATGTGGCATTTCTTGAGTAGACTAAAGGTTGCCCAGAGAAGGGCTAATGGTCACCCAGAGAAGGGCTAATGGTCGCCCAGAAAAGGGCTAAAGGTCGCCCAGAGAAGGGCTAAAGGTCGCCCAAGAAGGGCTAATGATTGCCCAGTGAAGGGCTACAGCACCGCTTTATCTCTACAGAGAACCCAGGAATCAATATGGGGAATAGGCTATCCCCAGCTCACATTGCTCACAAGGAGGAGCTATTGTATTTACTAAATCAGGCTGATCACTCGGTACAGTCCGAAACCCTTTCTCAGATGTTAGTAAGAATCAGTACCCGTTGTCCTTGGTCTCCTGAGGCTGGGTCACTGAAATTAACTGATTGGGAAAAAATTGGTATCTGCTTACATGAAGGGCCGCGTGCTCCCATAGAAATATTACATGCCTGGCGTCTGTGTAGAAACGCCATATTTCAATTTGGTAAGCCTGATGACCTTGAGCCTCCTCTAAAAGAAGTATTGGCAGCTAATGCAGAGATCGGACATAATCCAACTGTCCTACTGGCTTCTCCTGCTCCCTCTCCCCCATCCAAGGCCTCATCTAAAAAACTGCCTAGGGAAAAATTGCCCAAGAGATGTTTGGAGGAATGTCTAAGCAGCTACAAGAATGTCCAAGCACTCTACAAGAAGGGGACACTTCCATGTTTTCTGTCTATCCTATTATATGAAAAAAGGGGACAAACCACATATGAATGTTTTCCTTATAGTATACTTAAGGAATTTAGAGAAGCTATCACCAAATATAGAACCAGCAATCATTACGTTATAGGGATGATAGACAATATAGTCACAAGCTATGAGATTACAACCAATGACTGGAAAGTATGGGTAAAAATGGTGACTACTCCTGCCCAATATACAGTTTGGAGACAAGAGTTTGATGACAGATGCCATCAGATGACTACCGATAATGTAATAAGAAACCCAGTAGTGACTGCTAAAATGTTGTTAGGGACTGGTGATTATTCTACTAATGAGCAACAGTCCCAATTGGCACCATAAGTCTTCAGACAAATAGCCACCATTGCTACTCATGCATGGAGGAAAATACCTGACTCTTCTGGGGGATGCCTTTCTTTTGTTAAAGTGTGTCAAGGGCCACAAGAAGCCTATGACTTGTCTATAGACAGATTGCAAAGATCTTTGTACAGGCAAGTGGAGAATGCAGATGCAGCTCAGGTACTGTTAAAACAACTAGCCTTTAAAAATGCTAGTTAATTGGCAGAAGGTACTAAAATGTATTTACTGCAAGCCCATCACCTCTTTAGCAGACATGATATGGTACCTTTTCTCAATTTATGTGGGTGACCGCTGACACTCCTGAAAATTCTGCAGCGGCAATTAAACATGTTCTAGCTGCTATTTCTGTTATGGGTAAACATAAATCATTAAAAACAGACAATGGCCCTGCTTATACTTCCAAAAAAATTTTCGTGACTTTTGTACTGAATAGGGTATTCAAGCATGTTACAGACATTCCATACAACCTCACTGGTCAAACAATTGTTGGGTATATACACCAACATGTAAAACAAACGCTCTCTACATTTTTAAAACAAGAAAAGGGGAATTTAGGGCTAAGGCCCCCCTCTGCTCATGCTACAAAATTGCTTTTTTTTGACCATGTTTAAAATTAAATCATATGAATCTGATTTTTGATGCAAAATCACATCTTTGGAGTACAGCCTGGCAACACATGTCATCTTCACAAAAGCTCCCCAAGCTAAAGTTTTCTATAAGATGCTTCCAGATCCAACCTGGCAAGGCCCAGTTCCTCTAATAACCTGGGGGAGAGGGTATGCTTCTGTGCTTACTCCTACAATCCAGTTTGGATTCCATCTCAGTGCGTACGACCTGCACACCATGATGAGCTGACATCAGACGCTACAAAACCCGATACCAGCTGAACATACAAGAGAAAGAGAGGACCAAGAAAAAAAAGCACAGTCCAGCCACGACAAGTCCTAACACTTAGGGAGACATCAAAACATTAGCAATGATGCTCAAGAAATGCTGAAGAGACAAGATAAAGAACCGACTCCTGAAAACTTGTTCATTGCTATGTGTGCCAAATCGACTGCTAACTCAATGAATACTTGCCACCAGGATCTCATTCCTACAAAATCAAAAAAATGTTAGCTATGCTATTGGCTTTGTTCAATTGTCTGTAGGCTGGATTTTTACATATATAACCTACATGTTTAATTATATGTTAGTTCATCTATCTCATAACAGCTTAGCCTTAGTTGCATAACACCAATGCTACCCTCTAAAAAAATGATGTTAACTAATTTTATGCTATGCTACTTAATTGTTATAATATTCAACTGATGCCTGTGTGTATCTCTTGGTGCTGACCTCCCTCCTAACAACCCAGGCCATGTTGGCTTTAAAACAAAAAGGGGGAAATGTGGGGACATGTTTAGAGAGAGTACCTGAGGTGTGGGGACATGCTCTGAGCAACCACCACCTGTCCTTCTGGGGTTTGGCAGAACCTTTAACTTGTCTTTCCCTGACCTTGGCTGCAGACAGAGCAAGGGTGGAAATTACTAGGGGTGTGCCAATAGACACATCTGATGGACTTCAAGAAACATCTTGACCCCAATTAGTGAAGTCCAATCCCTGGTCTGGATCTGAAAGGTCCTTTAGCCTTCTCTGGGTGTGGTGGTGCACTCCTTATGGAGAAGTTCTTTAGCTCCTTCCCCACACCTAACAGCTAGTTCTCTGCATTCAAAAAGATGAGACTTTCTCTTGATGAGATTATCACCAAGGGATACACCTGGTCCAGTATGACTAAGCCCTCATAGATTTGTTAATTGTTTCTTATTGTCTGTAACCAGGCAACCAATCTATGAAGTGTCAGGAAACATACATGTGTAATGTCTCCTTGTACTATAAATAAAGACGTCCAGTTCGTCTGGGTAGCACAAGTTGCTTGGGCTACCTAGGCTCAGGCTGCCTGTGTCCATTTCTACTCTATGTCTCTGTCTCATTCTTTCCAATTCCCCGGTCCTGGCAAGATGGAGGGCTTTCTCTTTCTCGTCCTTTTTCTCTTCCTCACCAGCAGCCCTCTGATCATGATTCAACCAGACCCAAGCCCGGGGGCGGACGCCGACATTTTCTCTCTCTTTACTCTCCTAATGCTTCACCCAGAGACTGACAGTTTTTCATGCTAGGTCTCCTTTTCCATTCACTGACTCATCAATTTTAGTCATTGTAGAGTGACTTCTGCTCTGAAAAATGAAGAGATAGCCATAGCGAGCATCCTGTCTCCTCTCCGCTCCTAATCCAGTTATATGACTACCAGTAATTAACCAAGGTTTGCGTTATTGTGACTGCATAGTTTCTATATATTGTTTATTTGTACTTACATCCTGGAAAATGTAGTAGACATTTGATAGTCTATGTAAATTCCCTCGTTCACATAGTTGTGTACATATCAGATGGTATTCTATGACAGGGTTTACTCACAACTTTGTTATTGTTTTACAACTTTTTTTTTCTTATTATTTCCTCACATTTCTAACTGCCTTCCATTGTTTGCTCTTAGAACAGCCTGTTTCGTCTGTTCAGTATTAAATTTCTGAAGTCACATTTTCCCTGGCTGTCCTCCTCTAGAAGCCTTTCCCCTCCTGTACTATCCTGGAGCGACTGCTCTATTAGTCCTACCGCAGGGCTGTCACTTCGCATTTGTGCTTATTTTATGCCAGGATAGCTACAGCTTCCTTCTTCTCCCACCTCTCTGCCCCTGCCAAGATGTAAGGTCTTTCTTGTTTATGATGTGCCCTTTAATTTTCTTGGAACTACTCCTTTCAAGGACTGCCTAAGGAAGATCGATCAACTATGCATTTTTCCTCTTCCTTGTTTGTCTGAAAGGGTTTTTATTCTATCATAATAGTTAATCAATAGTTTGGTAGGGTACAGAATTTCAAAATAAAAAGTATTGACACATAGAGATTTAAAAATGCTTGTATTTTTTTTTCTAATATCCAATGTTGCAATGGAGATGTTGAATATCAATCTAATACTGTTTTCTATTTTTAAGGACCCTGTTATTTCTCCCTTTGAAAGGTTTTAGTGTATTCTGTTTATTCTTGGTATTCTGAAATTTTGTAATGATGTATCTAAAAGAGAGTCTTTTTAATCATTAAAACTTTTATATCCAGAGATTCATACCTGCTAGCTCTGGAAAGTTCTTTTCTATTATTTCATGAATAGTCTCTTCCTCACCATTTTCACAGTCTTCCCATTCTAAAACTCTCAGTTGGACTCCCTGGAGAAATGTCTGGATCCTATCTTTTCTTACATATACCACATTCTCATGGGTTCGAATACTATTTTGTCTGAGATTTGACTTTATTTTTCAATGTGTCTGTTGACTTTTAAAATTATTTTCAATTGCAGTCATTGATTTTTTGTTTGTTTCCCATGAAGTTTTTCTTCGGCAACTTATTTAGTTTCTTTTATAGCATGGTGTTGTTATAGTTTGGATATAATAGCTTACCGCTGAGGATGCTGTGTTTTTTTCTCTTTGGTTGCCTCTTCTCTGGGTTAGGACTACTTTCTCAGGGATCACTTGCTGGGTATGTGTTTAGAGTTTTTCATTTCACTTTTCAAGATTTACTTTAATGTCTGCTGATCTTTATTTCCTACTTATATGTGAGGTAATAATACCTAAGGCCAAAATCTTGGTGTCTAACAACTTTTTTCAACAAAAGAAACTAGGGTTCCTCACTGAGATAGCCTGTCTCAGGACTGGGACAGAGAATATGCTAAACAAGCATCTTCTATTTCCAGACAGCAAGGAAGTGTTCAAAATCCTCACAGCAATGAGGCAGAAAGGGTATAGGAGCCGACCAAATGACCTCCCAATAACCAAGCCAAAACAAGTGACTCGGTGTTGGGTTATAATCCCAAGTACAAGATAAATGTTCATAAACTCATGCTGATATTAAAGCGCATGATTAAACAAATACGTGGTGAAAGAGATGGATCTCCCGTGGAGAAGAGTTCCAAATAATTTATGGAGCTACTCTACCTGCAAGAAAACGAAGCGCAACTTCCCACTCCTTAGGCGTGGGCTGTGCACAGCGACCTCTTTCAAAGAGTATAGTGTAGGAAGGGGAAAAAGGAGCGGTTTCCAGTGGAGAAGCCCAAGAAACACGATTGCAGCCGGGCCACCAAGGTCAGTGTTGTCTGTGACAAGTCATGTCAACAGCAGGTAATCTTGACACGTTATAATGAGGGTGACAATTTATCCCTGTGGATTTCTTCCAAAAACAACATAGCCATAGTCTAATCATAAGAATATCATGTTAAAAAAAACCCTGATAGATATTATACAAAGTATCTAAAGTCTGATGATATCATCAAAAACGAGGACAATATAAGAAAGTGTCACGGCTGAGAAGAGTCTAAGCAGACATGTGGAGTGAACACAATGTGGGGTCCTGGATGGGATCCTGAAACAGAAAAGGGACATTAGATAAAAAACTAAGGAAATAAGGAGAAAGCACAGGCTTTAGTTAAGAAGAGGCTCAATCTCAGTTCATGGGCTGTAACAGATATACCGTACTATTGTAAAATACTAATAGGAGAAAGCGGGTGTGGAGTACAAAGGATTTCTCTGGGGTAACTTTACAACTTCTTACTAACTAACTTTACAATTTCTTATTATCTTCTTGCTGAACTAATGCTTATACTCTAAATAAAAAGTGAAATTTTTAAAAATGAGAGAATATAACGTATTGGAGTGCTGTGTTCACGATCATGCAATCTGAAGAAATCTTTACTTGAGGAAGAGTGGGCAAGGAGATCTTTTTCTAGAGGATCATTTAAAAACCTCCTTTTAAAAAAAATTTGCTATAAGACATGTGTGCTTACCAGAGAAAAAGAGAGAGAGAGAGAGAAAGAGAGAGAGAGAGAAAGAACCCCCTAGGAGCAATGGCCATACCACACTCTACATTCCCTTCTCCTCCTTCTCCATTCTCCTTTTGGGCTTTTGGGCACAGAAACACATGCCCAGTGTATTTTTCAAGCCACTGATTATAGGACTTGACCCATGTCATCAGTCATGTGAGATCCAGTTGCCTTAACCACCAGGTAGCCCTACAGCCTTTTGAAAATACCTGTCCTTTTTGGTTAGGGGAAGGTATTCGGCTTCCTTACACTAGGGTAAGGATAGACAGTAGAGGCAGTGACTTTCAGATATGGTTGTTTCAGATAGATGTTTACAACATGCCCTATTTTATTTGGCACTTCTAAGTTCAGAGCCTCTGAGTTCCCCAAGAAAGACCAAGCCACACTTTGCAGTGTTCCCAATGCCATGTACCCCTCCCCAGGAGAGGATACACTTCATCAACCTCCATCACCTCTGTGTTTTCATCTCCCATGTTCCCTGATGGCCTGCCTTCATCTGTCTCATCTGTGTGTTTCCTTTGTCATCACTTGTCAGTGATTTAGGGGAGGAAGAGATAATCTGAGTCAATATGGCACCTTAACTCGGTGTGACAAAGAAGTCTGGAATTATTTTTCTCAAATAGGTTGCTGGGAAAGCCATGATGTATTTTTCTGCTTTTCTATGCAAAAATTTGTCTTTTTTTTTTTTTTTGACAATCTAATAGATACTCTGTTTTCTCCAGTTCTTTTTTTTTTTTTCTCTTTTTAACTGTGGTGCAATTTTAGAACTGCATTAGAAAGTCCTTAAAATAAAGGAAGGAGGAGCATTAAGCCAGGAATATATGTTGTTGACTCTGTTTGGAATAATGCCAAGTGGTTATCAAGATTGAGAGTCATGGGGACCAGCAGTTAGCGTAATGGCTATGTCACTGGACTCCCACGTAGCTGACCGTGGTTCATGTCCCAGATCCGGTGGCTTAAAACTCACGCCAGGCGCATGTGCGTGCGTGCCCAAGATCCCGAGAGGAGAATGGAGGAGAAGGGATTGCGGCGTGACCATCCCTCCTGGGGGGTGATTTCTCACTTTCTGTCTCTCTGTCTCTCTCTGTCTGTCTGGCGAGCGCAAGCGCCCTATAGCGAAAACCTCTCCAAAAAAGAAAAAAATAAGATTGAGAGTCGTGTGCTTGATCATACCCTACTCATCCTGTGCTTAAGGGTAGAACACGGCCCTGGTAAGGGCCTTACCAGTTCTCTGAGCAGCACCAGCCTACTCTGAATCCGGAGGCCAGCCTCTTGCCCCTTATATCCCACGCAAGTCTACTCACTCTTCTCCGAAGGGTCAGTCCACCAATCATTGAAAATCTTTTCTCATGAAAGAGGAAGCCAGTTTACATTTTCTAAGAAAGTAGACTTAGATTTTTCTCTTGTTAACATCACTCAGCAGTTACTCTTTTGAAATGCACGTAGCTGGTTTTTTCCCTCTACCCTCATCTTTGCAACACTGCTGAGATGAGCCTCAGCATAAACACCAGTTCTCAGTGAGGAGGTGGGGCAAAGTCTTACCTCATGTCTAAGGTATTTCGAAATCAACTGGGCAGTGTTAGAGCACAGATCCCTTTTACTTAAATGCTCACATAGTTCCTTGAGAGTGCATCTCATCCTTCCTGCTTTTAGAGAGAGTCACTGCCCTTTTGTGAACCATGAGTGCTGGCGGTGGTAGGGGCACCCCTCAGGTGACATA
>NW_006160015.1:329896-330491 GCF_000334495.1 Tupaia belangeri chinensis
AGCAGATACAAATGAGTGACTCTGGAGTGAGAACCCCTGTGATGACATGCAAAGAGTTTAATACTGTAAGTGGTATTTTTTAAAGTGTATTTATTGTTTCCATGAATGTAAAAGACAGAGAGAAAGAGCACCCCCAACAGGGTCTTGACAGTGTGAACAATGCCCCGTCTTCAGTCAGACTTAGGTCATGGCAAGTGTATTCAGGGAAGGCTCTGACCTTGACCCAGTAACCTTGGCAGGATTGCCTCATGGGCATCATGTTTACCACTGTGCCACCATCTGGCTCTTGGAAATAGTATTTTTAAACACTTATTTTCTTCATCCATAAAATTGGAATAATAACATGTAATTTACAGGATTTCTGTGGTAAATGATATACTGAATAGAGAGTATCTGACATACAAATGATTGATACATATTATCAATTATTATCTTGGTAGGAAACAGATTAGAACTCACAGATAAAGACAGAACATGGAGATGTGTCCGTGGAGTTCAGTTCAGTTATTAAGAGTCTACCATGTCCTGGAAAAGCAGGTGAATAAGAGATTGCTCACTCTCTGGAGGTTGTTGCAAGTTCTGTGGTAGAGGCGTA
>NW_006160015.1:330655-374447 GCF_000334495.1 Tupaia belangeri chinensis
ATGTTCTTGCCAGTTCTGTGGTAGAGATGTAGGGAAAGCATGACCATGAAGCATTGCTTTAGGACATAGGACTCATGGGTTGCTATGGGAGCAAAGAGGACAGGCAGATCACTCAGCAGGGTAGCAATGTGAGTTTAGGGAAGATTTTTGGGCAGAGAGCATCTCTGTGGATCGTATTACAAGCAGGATGAGAGTGATCGAATATTAAGGGAGAACAAATGAGACAGAATAGGCATGCATTCTTTATGCTTTTTCAAATTTGTTTTAAGATTCCAAGAGTGAGCATTTCTGAGGGGCATGGAAGACCATATGAGGAGGTGCTATTTTTAACTGGAGATCCAAACATAGGAAATTCAAGAACAAAGTGGAGAAACTTGATTGAGTAATCTGCAGAAGCTTTCTTGCCATTTCAAATTACTTCTGTGGGTCTTTTTTTTTTTTTTCTTTAGTTATCTTAAAATCATCACATTTTTTCTGACACTGAGTCATCATTCTCAGTGACTTAGGACAACAACTCTGAGATCAACTTACATTACAGTCTTACAAGCCATTTCAAAGGAGACTTTAATTCTTGCTTTTCCATAACTCCTTCTCTGACTTCCCCTTTCACGTTCTCACTCTCAGTAAGTCTGCATCATCTCCCCCTGTCCGTTCTACCCTAGTGTACCAGCCCCTTGACCCCACCCAAACACCCTTGTCTGTGTCCTGTGTGGCCTCTGAGCCACTCCTCAGCTGAAGACAGCAGTTGTCATCTATGGTTGTGTCCCCACAAAAGCCATTCTGAGTCTCAGGATCACTCAGCGGAGTAGAAGGAAGGAGTGAGTGAATACAGAAGTTGACACACTGCTGCTTAAACATGCCATCTGCTCCATCGGAAGGCCTGTGTTCTCTTTTGATGACCCACAGGTGCTCACACCAACAGGAGTGGTCTAGGCAAGAGGCCCTAATCTTGACTGTGTGGTTGGTACCACCTAGGTGTCCTATCTCTTCACTGGTCCGTTACATATCAGCTCTTGCTGATTTGGAACACACAGAGCTCTTGGATGAGGAAAGACTTTCAGCAGGCTTCAGTGACATAAGAAAAGGTTTCCTTCTTACTAACTGAACTATATTTTTGTTAACTGTAAAAATTATTTTATATACTGAGTACTGCAATGTCCATAGTTACTGTCAGCAGGATACCTCTAGCTGGGCCCTTTAATCACATTTGGATAATGACCAAAAAGCCTTACTAATTAATTTTCACGGAATACTGAAGCCGGTTGCATTCCCCTTCTCATTGGAGAACTCCATGACAAAATGGAGTTTGGTGAGGTTACGTACTTTCTATGTAAAATTAGATGATGTTAAGCCTAGAAAAATGCATATTAGAATACCTCTAGAACTGCAATATTAAACATAGATATACACTAAGAGAGACTTTTTTTTTTTGGAGAGTTTTTTTTTTTGCTATAGGACGCTTGCGCTTGCCAGACAGAGAGAGAGACAGAGATAGAAAGTGAGAAATCACCCCCCAGGGGGGATGGTCATGCCGCAATCCCTTCTCCTCCATTCTCCTCTCAGGATCTTGGGCACGCACGCACACGCGCCCGGCGTGAGTTTTAAGTCACCGGGTCCAGGACGTGAGACGTGGGAGTCCAGCAACATAGCCATTACACTGACTGCTGCTCCCGAGAGACTATCTTAAGAAACAGTTCTGTTGCTTAAAAAATTAGAAAACTTGACTTCTCTGATAAACTGAAAAGTAAGCTTATTGTTTTTAAGAATTATCTATTTATTTATTTATTTCTATTTGTTATTATTATTATTTAATTTGACCAGAAAGAGACAGAGAAAGAGAAAGGGAAAGTAAGAAAGCAAGCTGCCAGGTCCAGGACTTGAACCGGGGTTGGTCGTGTGGGAATTCAGCATCCTTAACGACCATGCCATTTGCTGGCCCCAATAACCTTAGAATTTTTAAGGTTAAAAAAAATCTAATATCGTTTCACTTTACATGCCCAGGCTCTAGTTCATGGATCCGTGAGCTAATATCTCCTTTGCATAAAGTCCTGGTAAGGCCATGATAGAAATTCTTAATCAGAGGAAACTAACAACCAAAAAAAAAAAAAAAAAGAGAGGGATAATATAAATGAAGTTAAAAAACAACCAACAATAACATCATAATTGTTTATTGGCAAGTTAAATACATATCCATGGCATATGAGATTACTATTTCCAGTATTTAATGCCAGAGAAATCTTCACAAATATCAGTAGATGAATTCCAGCCATTAAAAATGAATGGCACATACTTCCACTTTACATAACCCTCTCAGGCTCTCGCAGTGTTAGGGAATTAGTGGTCTGAGTGAGCTGTGCTCTATTTCCAACCACCCTTTCCTAATATTCAACATTTTGGTATTACGCAAAGAATGCACAGGCTTAAAAGAAAGTGAGAAATAAATAATTCATCTTGGGTTTGATATATAAGAAGCTTGGAAGTCATCAATCCTGTCCCCATAACAGAAAAATGTGAGCGAGTGGAAATCAATGATCCTTCCTGGATCCACCACAGAATCAAGGCCACAAGGCAGGCCCCAAAGCTGGAGGGACAGGTGACTCAGAGAACCAGAGTCTACTGGAGCAGAAGCACCTGCTGGAGCCAGTCTCAAAGGAGGAACATTCATAATGTAATGAGTGAATTGTTGCAGGCTCCATGTTGGCAAGCTTGAGGATTCTGAACTCTAAAGGAGCCTGATCTTATGGGGCTCCCCACACTCATGAGCTCTAGCTCTGAGAGCCCTCCCAGATTCTCACAACGTAGACTGGAGTGAGTGAGGGTGAGAGGCGCCATTTTGAAACGTGCCAAGAGCATTCTGTTCTCATTTTAAATGAATACATAAGTTTACATATTCATGTAGCACAGTGTAAAGTTTCAATGCCTTTATATAATGTGTAATAATTAAATTAGAGTACTTAGCATATTCACTTCAGACATGAACTATTTCTTTGTAGTGAGAACATCAAAAATACTTTCTTTAAACTGTTTTGAAATTCTCACACAATGTATTATTGCTATAGTCATTCTCCATGCCGCAGAACAAGAACTCACTCCTCCTGTTGACTAACTTGGAACCTCGTGAGCAAACTCCCTTTCTTCTCTTCCCCCTAGTCTCCCAGATCCCTGGGGACCACTATTCTACTTTCTACTTCTATGATATCAACTTTTTAGATTATACCTATGAACTAAATCGTATGTCTTATGTTTTCTGTACCTGATTTATTTCACTTAATAATTTTTTCCAGGCTCATCCAGGTTGTCACAAATGTCAGTAATTTATCCTTTTTTAATGGGTAAATACCACTCCTTTGTGAAAATATATCCCTTTTTTAATCCATTCAGATCTTGATGAACACTTCGGTTGCTTTCCTATCTTGGCTAGTGTGAGCAGTGCTAATACCTACGGGTGTGCAGATGCCTCTTTGACATACTGATTTCCTGTTCCTTGAATATCTGCCTGGTAGGGGAATTTTGGTACCTCTAACTTTAGTTTTTTGAAGAACCTCCATACTGTTTTATATAATACTTGTACTAATTTATATTGACACCAACAGTGTATAAGAGTTTCCCTTTCTCCACATCTTTGCCAGTATTTGTTGTTATTTTTATTTTGTCTTTTTGACAAAGGTTATGCTAACAAGGTTAGATGACACCTTGCTGTAGTTTTGACCTGCGTTTCTGTGATCGATAATGATACCAAACATTTTTAATATGCCTTTTGGTCATTTGTATGTCTTTCTTTGAGAAATGTCTGTTCAGATATTTTACCCATTTTTAAATCTTATGATGTTTGAAGAACATTCTGGTCTTGACATGGGCTGCTATTAAAATAATCTCTCTTGCAAAAGTCTCAGTCACTGGAGTTTAGCAGAGCCTAACTGAGCTGAGGCACGCTCTATACCACTCCAGACTCTGACACAGGAAGAGAAATGACCATCAGTTTCTCAGGGGGAAGACAGGAAGAAAATGTCCTTAGGCTTCTGTCAGAAAGAAGCAAGAAGTAACCATTTTAAAATACAACCTGGGCATTTTTCTCCTTAACAAATGCCTGTCCTCAAGGGAAACTTTTCCAAAACCTAACCCCCCTAAGAGAAGGAAATCACCCGATTTGGCTCCTCTAGCCTTTGTCTCTCACCCACGGTTGCAGATCAAGGACTGAGAAACACTCAGGAAGGTCACAGCCCAGGGAAAATTCTCCTTAAAAGGCTGAGACCACGTCAGAGGTCCACAGAATGCTTTCCCCACCCCTGCAGCTTCCCAGGACCTCAGCAGAGCCACTACATAGTGACGGGTGACTATAAAGCAGAAATCTGCACACCTTCAGCCTTATCTAAGATGAAGTATTTAGAGACACCCAAAGACAATATGGATGGATAAACAAAAATACTAGAATTTTAGCCTCCAACACTTACAGCTGTAGCAACTAGTAAACATAGCTCAATTCCTAGCCCAACAAACACAAAATCTCATTTGAATAGTCTATTAAACTCAGTTTATTTTCCCCAATACACCATGTCTGACTTTCAACAGGAAATTACAAGACACACAAAAAAGAAAACACACAGTTTGAAGAGACAGAGAAAACATAAGGACCAGGCTCAGATATGGTAGAGATATACAAATTATTCGACCAGTAATTTAGAATAACTATAATTAATATGCTAAGGGGTCTAATGCAAAAATTGGACAACATGCAAGAACATGTCATCAATATAAATAGAGAGATAAAAACTAAAAAGAATCAAACGGATATGCAGGACCAGTAGATGGTGTAATGGTACCGTTGCTTGCAGTCTCACGTAGTCAAACACTGTTTGAGTCCCTGACTCGGCGGCTTAAAACTCACACTGGGTGCATATGCATGTTTCCAAAATCCCAAGAAGGGAGTGGAAGAAAAGGGATTGCAACATGGTCATCCCACCTTGTGGTGATTTTTCTCACTTTCTGTTTCTCTGTCTCTCTGGCAAGTATATGGGTCCTGTAGTAAAATCTCTCTCTCTCTCTCCAAAAAAGAAAATGTCGAAAGGAAATGCTTGTAACAAAAAAGCATTGTAACAGAGGTACTAGCAGGTGGCATGGTGGTTGAGGTGCTGGACTCTCACATGGCCAACTGCGGTTCTAGTCCCAGACCTGGCAACTTGAAACTCACGTGGAGCGCATGTGCATGTGTGTCCAGAATCCTGAGAGGAGAATGGAAGAGAAAGGACTGCAGCATGACCATCTCCCTGGGGGTGATTTCTCACTTTGCCTCTTATTGTCTCTCACTTTCTTTCTGTGTCTCTCTCTCTGGCAAGTACACACACCCTATGGCAAAAACTTCTTTTAAAAAAGCATTGTAACAGAAATGAAGAAATGAAGAGTGTTTCTGATGGATTTATGAGTACGCTGAATATAGCCAAGAAAATAACCAGTGAGCATGAAGATATATCAATAGAAACTTTCCAAATGAAAAGAGAAAAAAAAGTTAAAAATGAGGACATTAATAAAACTGAAAATCACAAGGTATAAAGTATAGCTAGAGAAGAGAGAAAAGAATTGAAAAAAAATTTAAGTTAAAACAACTAACACATTTTCCAGAATTAATGATAGACACAAAATGACAGATACAAAAATCTCAGAGAATACAAAACAAGATACTCTCCAAAATTCAAACAAGCAAGAACCCAACCAAACAAAACATTGTACTTACATATATCATACTCAAACTGGAGAAAATCAAAGACTAAGAGAAAATGGAAATAAACCAAATGATCATGGTGTAATTCAGAAGAAATTAAAAACTTTTTAAAAACTTAGAAAAATGAAACAATGAGAAAATTTGCCATTGATGGAGCTATCTTACTAGAACTGTTCAAAGAAGTTTTTCATAGAGAAAGAAATTTGCATAGGTCAGAAACTCAGATCTGCATAATCAAAGGAAGAGTCTTAGAAAAGGAATACATGAAAGTAATATAAACTCTCTTATTATCCTGTTGTTAATTGATCACATAAAAATTTGTTCTAAATAATAATAACATCATATTCTGTGATTATTGCTTATGGGGAACAGATGAAAGACATCAATGTTATAAAAGACAGGAGAAAGGAACTGGGAATACTCCTCTCCTGTCCTACTGTGAAGAAGTGTAGTGTTATTTGAAAGCAGACATACATTGTAAACTCTAAGTCAACCACTAAAATAAATAGCATAATTGATATGCTAAGAGAGGAGAGGAAACAAAATCACAGAATTCTCAGAACTGAAGAATTCAGGAAAAGAGTAAAAGACAAAAAAGAAACAAGTGACAATGGCAACAAATTAAAAAAGCAGTAGTAACAAATAAGGTGGTCATTAATCCAACTACGTCATTATCACTTTAAAACATCAGTAGTCTAAACATGATAGGTAAAGAGAATGGAGAAAATGTACCAGGTTATCACTAATCTAAAAGAATGCTGGGGTAACTATTATTTTCAGACTAAACTGACTTCAGAGAAAAGAAAACTACCATGTTTGTTATTGCTTTTTTATTTGTTATCCTTGGTATCAGGTAAATTCTATTCAGCCATAAGAAACAACAAAACCCTGGCTTTTGACAGAAAGTGGAAGAATATGGAAGATTTACTGCTGAGTGAAGCAAGCCGGGCTATGAAGAAGAGACATTGTATGTCCCCACTTAATACACACCGAGTGTCCGCACTCTGTAACTGAAACTGATTGACTAAAGGCTGTACAAACACAAGAGAAGGGTGTGAATGGCAGACGTGGGGTGTGGAGGAGGGGGGCCTGGGGAAGGACATTTGGAGGAGGGATATAGAGGCAGAGCATTGACGGGATGGGGAGGTGTGGTGTTATCTGTGGAAGATATTTTGATCAACTAGAGTGGGGAGAAAGGTGCACATATTGAAATGTTCACTTTGTAAGTTAAATAATGTGATTAAATGTATCAAAAAATAAACAAACAAACAAAAACCTAACGATATCCAATTCTGGAGACAGTATACAGCAAGTGGAATTCTCATTTATTCCCGGTGGGAATGAAAACGGTACTGGTAGGTGGCAGTGAACTCACAGGTATTTACTCAGATAAACTGAGATTTTTGAGTTTGTACAAAAACTTGCACTTGAATGGTTATCGTAGATTTATTCATAACTCAAAGTAAGCAAATGTACTTCAGTAAGTGAATGAATACACCAACTGGTACCTGTGTGAGATGAAATATAATTCACCAATAACAAAAATAAGCTTTCAGTCTATGAAAAGTCATAGAAGAAACTTGAGCTCTGTTTTAGGAAATGAAGCCAATCTGAAAAGGCTACATACTGTTTAATTCCAACTATATGGCATTCTGGGAAAGGCAGATTAGTGACACAGTGAAAAGGTGGGTCGTTACCAGGGAATAGGGTGAGGGAGGAGCGGATAGAGCACAGAGGATTTCCAGGGCAACCATTCTACGGGACACCATGATGGCGGACATGAGACTGCGTCTATCACAACCCAAGTAGGGACCGGCAGTTAGCATAATGGCTATGTCGCTGGACTCCCACTGGACTCCCACGTAGTCAACCGTGGTTCGGGTCCCGGACCCAGTGGCTTAAACTTACACCGGGCGCATGGGTGTGTGTGCTCAAGATCCTGAGAGGAGAATGGAGGAGAAGGGATTGTGGCCTTCCCCCCGGGGGATTATTTCTCGCTTTCTTTTTTTCTTTTTTCTTTTTTTTTTTTGAAAATTTTGCTTAAGGGGCGGGGCCCCCCCCAAAAAAAAAGAGAGAAAAAGAGAAATCACTCCCCGGGGGGGGTGGCCACGCTGCAATCCCTTCTCATCCATTCTCCTCTCAGGATCTTGAGCATGCATGCACACGCGCCCGGCATGAGTTTAAGTCACTGGGTCCAGGAGGTGAACCGCAGTTGACTATATGGGAGTCCAGCAACATAGCCATTATGCTAACTGCTGGTCTCTCACTTTCTGTCTTCCTGTCTCTCTCTGTCTTTTTGGAGAGTGCACACGCCCTATAGAAAAAAAACTCTGAAAAAACAAACAAACAAAGGATAACAACCCAAGTGCACCATTATGGGTCTTCACTTATGACACAGGGAGTCCTAATGTGAACTATGACCTCAGATTAACAGTAGGAATCAAGGACTGGCCCATAGCCAAGTGGCTAAGGGGGCCAGATCCCACATGGCCAGCTGTGTGGTTTGAATCCAGGTCCTGGTAGCCCGGATTACGTTGGCACATGTGCATGTGTGCCCCAAATCTCGACAGGATACAGAAATAGAGAGAAATTGTAATGTGCCCATCCCTCGCTGGCTAGTACACCTGCCCTCTGGCTTATAAATAAAAACAAAACAAGATGAAAATAAATAATAATGTAGTCATATCGATTCATCCGTTGTAGCAAAGGATGTAATTAATGATAGATGAACTGAATGGAGAGAAAGATGAATATAAAAAGAAAAAAGAAAAAAAGGCTTGACTTTCATAAGCAAAGAAATGCTTCGGTATGTTTCTTCTAGTTTAGTGATTGTGGAATTATCTTTTTTTTTTTTGGAGAGGTTTTCGCTATAGGGCGCATGCTCTCGCCAAGCAGACAGAGAGAGACAGAAAGAGAAATCTCACCCCCCGGGGAATTGCCAGCCGCAATCCCTTCTCCTCCATTCTCCTCTCAGGATTTTGGGCACGCACGCACACATGCCGGGTGTGAGTTTAATCCACCGGGTCTAGGACTCGAACCACGGTTGACTACATGGGAGTCCAGCAACATAGCCATTATGCTAACTGCTGGTCTCTCACTTTCTGTCTTCCTGTCTCTCTCTGTCTTTTTGGAGAGTGCACACGCCCTATAGAAAAAAAACTCTGAAAAAACAAACAAACAAAGGATAACAACCCAAGTGCACCATTATGGGTCTTCACTTATGACACAGGGAGTCCTAATGTGAACTATGACCTCAGATTAACAGTAGGAATCAAGGACTGGCCCATAGCCAAGTGGCTAAGGGGGCCAGATCCCACATGGCCAGCTGTGTGGTTTGAATCCAGGTCCTGGTAGCCCGGATTACGTTGGCACATGTGCATGTGTGCCCCAAATCTCGACAGGATACAGAAATAGAGAGAAATTGTAATGTGCCCATCCCTCGCTGGCTAGTACACCTGCCCTCTGGCTTATAAATAAAAACAAAACAAGATGAAAATAAATAATAATGTAGTCATATCGATTCATCCGTTGTAGCAAAGGATGTAATTAATGATAGATGAACTGTCCATTCTCCTCTCGGGATCTTGGGCATGCACGCACACGCGCCCGGCGTGAGTTTAAGCCATTGGGTCTGGGATGTGAACCGTGGTCAACTACGTGGGAGTCCAGCGACATAGCCATTACGCTAACTGCTGACCCTGTGGAAGTATTTTATGGCCCATAGATTGTCTGCTTACTGACTAAGAAAAGTATATGTGAAGAGTTTTAAATTGGTATTGGGTTTTGTTTTCTTAAAATGCTGAAAAGTAAGGACATTTTCAATTAAAAACAGATTTTTATAAAACAAACAAACTAACTAATTAACTAACAAACAAAACAACCTGGGGAGCATGTGAACTTAGGTAACTATTAGTATGTCTGCGTAGGGTGTAAAAGAATATTCACTCTGGCGGGGATGAGAAGCGAGGAGCTCCTCCCCCGGCTCTTTCCCCTTCCTCTGCTGGACGTGGGGCCCATGACACAGCCGCACACGGTTGTAGTCTAAATTCCTGGGGAAGAACCAACTGTCTACCAGGATAGCCTGCCTGTGCGTTAGGAAAGCAAGAAACAAGCCACTACTCTGAGCATTTGCATAGTGGAGCTGCTCTACTCTGAATGATCTGCTCTGCTTTAGCTAATGCACGTGGCCTCAGCGTGCTGACTCCATCACCCCGGAGCGGGAGCAGTGGAGATAGAGTGAGGTCGTCAGGAGTGACAAGTGTCACTTTATATCTGCTGAATGGACAACCATCTCAGATATTTTTCCAGGACTTCTGATCCTGTCACATTAGAGAAAGTTTCTGTTCAGCAAGTGTCCACGTGTTAAAATAAAATAGTTACTAACCAGTCCACTGCAATGGGTTCTGTCCTGAGAGATAGTTCCTCTCAAACATTGGTTCAGTCTTCTTCAATTATCTCCTCCAACCAGAAGCTTACCTTCTTTCCCTCTGCCCCAAATTCTCATCAAAGAACACTTGCCTTACTTCAGCACTTCTAATTACTGTTATCTCAGAGCTTTTCTGGGTGGCTGAGTCTATTGCTCAAATATTATTTTTGCTGAAATACAGTTAACCTGTGCAGATGAGAGGTCAGTGCCTGTTGTCACAGCCATGCAACTGAGCAGCTGTTCCCTGGCCTGAGAAAACAGTGCAGAGTGGGTTGAAGTGAGCGTGGATGAAAGGCCTCTGTCTATGGGCTTCTGTAAACACTTTGATTCTGGGGCACATCATCTGAGATTTTCTTATTCTCTTTCCTTTGCTTGACACTAGGAGAATTTAACGTCTACCCTGATGGAGGTTTGTTTGCCACCCCTCATAGGCTTAGGTGTTTAGATTAACAAGTAAAAATGGTGTAGGTAGATGGCTTATTGATTACTTTCAAAATCTAATAAACTGACAAGCATTTTCATTTGAGCAGTTAAAATGCTCCAAGTGCATATGTAGCAGAAAATGTGGGGCTTTAACTTTTGATAGAAAGGAGTTCATGCAGAACGACTCAGCCAAGTTCCTGGTAAGGAACGTGGGGCCGGGACTCCAAATGCAGGCTTCCTAATAATCTCCTATAGAACAAACGATTATTCCTTCATGGGTGAGTGCTTCATTGGGGTGATGAGAGTCATTATTCCAGCTGTCATTAGTTACGATTGTCATATTTATTCTAGATTTTTTTGTTGTTACTTTATTGAGCTGCTGAAAAATTTCTCAAGACATGGTTCAGAGAAGAGTAATATGTTTATGTTTATACACTTCTGCACATTTAGTAAGCATGTATATGTATAGGGAGAGAGAGAAAGAGAGCAAGCGAGCGCCAGACAGTGATGTAAAATGAAATGCTCTGGGAAGCAATCCCACATGGGAACGTTGCTGGTTCAAGTGCAAAGACCTCCCTGAGTACATCAGGCACAAGCCTGTTCACCCTCCGGGACTGGCTGAAGGCCAGGAGTGGATTGTGGCATCAGCAGTCTGTTGGAGGTGCTGTGTCTCTCACTTTCTCCTCTCATTCTCTTGCTCAAGGAAGAGATAAATAAATACATACACACATATATACTCACACACACAAGCACACACATACACATGTATGTGTGTGTATATATATAATATATATACATATATATTTAGAGAAAGAGAATATACATGCTTATGTATATACACACACACACAGTGCATACAAGTTGTAGTCAGATACTTCTAATAATGTGGGGTATATGGGGTGGGATATTTAACCTCTGGATGAATAATATACACTACTTAGCTGTTTAGGTAGAAAGAAATTTAGTATATGAATTAGATGCTTGTGAAATATTTGAAAGAATCAAACCACAGGACATCAGACTAAGGCTCCAGAATTTACTACAAGAATAATACCCTCAAACTGTCCTGCCAAGTGAATCTTCACCCCTACCACAAGTAGGAAGCTGGGGATCATGAAGTCATTGTGTCAGCAATTCCCTTTGGGATTATACCACCTTATCCAGGAGACAGGCATTGTTCCACAGTTAATTGTACCACAGTTTTTCCTTTTCTAGAATGTTATGTGGTTGGATTCATATAGTATGTATTCTTTACAGGGTGGATTAGTTCACTTAATAGTATGTGACTAAGGTTCCCCCGAATCTTTTCATGGCTTCTTAGCACTGAATAGTATTCTATCCTCTGGCTGTATCACAGTTTGCTTATCTATTTACCTACTTAAGGATGCCTTAGTTCTTTACAAATCTTGACAGTTCTGAATAAAGCTGCTATAAATATCCACGCATGGGTTTTTGTATGGATGTAATTTTTTAAAACATTTGAACAAATACCAGAGAGCAAGATGAATTGATTGTGTCATAACTGCATATTTTCTTTTAAGAGAAACTGCCCAACTGTCTTCCAAAGTGGTTGTACCTTTTTGCATTCCTACCATCAATGAATGAGAGTTCCTGTTGCTCTAAATTCCTTGTCAGCATCTGGTATTGTCAGTACTTTGGATTTTGGCCATTCAAGTAGGTATGGTGTAGTATTTCCTTGTTGTTCTAATTTGCAATTCCCTAATAACCTATGATGATAAGCATCTTTTCATATGGTTATTTGCCATGTGTATTTTTTTGCTAATGAAGTGTCTGTTGACACCCTCTGCCCATTTTTAAAATGAGTTGTGTTTTCTTATTGATGAGTTTTAATTGTTTTGTACATTTTGGACAACATTCCTTTTTCATATATGTGTCTTGAACATATTTTGTCCCAGTCTGTGGCTTGTCGTTTCATTCTCTTTTTTTTTCTTTTTTAGAGATTTTTGCTATAGGGCACATGCACTCTCCAGAGAGAGACAGAGAGACAGAAAGCAAGAAATAACCCTCCAGGAGGATGGACATGCCTCAATCCCTTCTCTTCGATTCTCCTCTCAGAATTTTGAGCAGGCATGCATACACGCCTGTTCTGAGTTTTAAGCCACCAGGACTGGGACTTGAACAGCAGTCAACTATGTGGGATCAGTGATGTAACCATTACACCATCTGCTGGTTCCTTCTTTGTTTCATTCTCTTGATATTATTTTATGAAGAATAGAAGTATTTAATTTGAATAAAGTTCAGTTATTATTTCTTTCATAGATCCTTCGGTGAGGTATCTAAAAGGTTATCACCATTCCCAAGGTCATTGAAATTTTTCTCCTGTGTTACCTTGCGGGCTTTAAAGTTTTGCATTTTTACATTTAGGTCAATAATCCATTTTAAGTTAACTTTTGTGAAAGGTGTAAGATCTGCGTCTAGATAAATTTATCTGCGTGTGATGTCCAGTTATTCTGGTACCATTTTTTGAAGAGACTGAGACTTCATTCTATTGCCCTTGATCCTTTGTCAAAGATCGGCTGGACTGCATCTCTCTGGGCCTATTTCTGGGATCTCTGTTCCATTCCACATATCTATTGGTCTCTCTTTCTCAGTATCACACTGTCTTGCTTGCTGTAGTAATATAATAAGTTTTGAATGTGGGTAATGTCAGTTTCTGAATTTGTTTTTCTCCTTTATTTCTTGTTGGCTCTTCTGCATATTTTGCTTTTCCATATAAGCTTTAGAATCAGTTTGTCAATTTCTAAAAAAATAAGTTACTGAAATTTTTATTGGGATTGTGGTAAAGCTATAGATCAAGTTAGCAAGAGGTGACACTTTGACAATATTGATAGTTCCTATCAATGAACATGAAATATTTCTTCATTTATTTAGTTTTTGATTGCTTTCATCAGTTTTTCAGTGTTCCTCAGATAGATTTTGTACATATTATATTAGATGTATAACTAAGTATTTCATTTTGGTGATGCTAATGTAAATGGCTATGTGATTTTAATTTAAAATTCCACTTTTTCATTGCTGGTATATAGAAAAGAAGCTGACTGTTTTTCCTATCAACTTCCTGTTTTCAGTTCCACTGACGTCTGCTCTATTTTTGTATTATTATTTTGGATTAATTTGCCCTGTCCTTTTCTGAGTTTTCTAAGGCAGAAACTTAGATTACTGATTTTTAATCTTTCCTCTTTTCCAATATATGCATCCAATGATATAAATTTCCCTTTAAGCACTGCTTTCACTTCACCATACAAATTTTGATATTATATTTTTATTTCCATTAGGCTAAAATGTTTTAAAATTTCTACTGTGATTTCTTCTTTAATCAATGTATTACATACTTATTTATTTGCCAGAGGGCACACGTTCTCACCATAAAGGGACAGGGGCGGGGTGGGAGGGAGAGAAATCACTGCCCAGTGAGATACAGTTTGCCACACTCCCTTCCATCCTTTCAGCGGGAGGGAGAGAAATCACTGCCCAGTGAGATAGGGTTTGCCTGCCACACTCCCTTCCATCCTTTCAGGATTGGACACATGTGTACATATGTCTGGCATGTTCTTCAAGCTGCCAGGTCTAGGATTCAAATCGTAGTCAACCATCTGGAATCCAACCCCCTTAACCACCAAACCATGAGACTGACCCCCATGTGTTTTTTTATAAGTGTGTTTAACCTAAAAGTATTTTTGTGTTTTTCAATTATCTTCCTATTACTTGTAATCTATAATATAAGTGCCTTTATCTTTAAAGTGAGTTCCTTGTAGAACACTTGTAGTTGGGTCTTGTTTACTGGTCCACCTCACAATCTGTTTTTTAATCACCATATTTAGATATTGACATTTTATTGATGTAGTTGGGTTAATACTACCATTCATTTTTATCTATGTATTTATTTTTGCTTTTTTTTTTGCCATAAGGCATGAGCATTCACCAGAGAGAGGGAAAGTGGGGCATGGCCATGCTGCAAAACCCTTCTCTCCAATTCTTGTCTCAGGATTTTTATTTATTTATTTATTTTTTATTCATATATTAAGTTGCTATACATCATTTAGATTGTGAAGAGACTTTACCCAGCATGATATACACCTCAGTCTAGCCTAATTGAGACTATTATGCACATCCTTGTCAACACATAATAAACTTCATCTGTGTCCCACAAGTGTTTTACCTCTCCATTCCCCCCCCACCCCAAATTTCCTTTACTATGCTCTTCCCCTCCCATACTCTGGTTCTATTTCATCTCTAGTGTCCATTATAATTTTTAGTACTTTCATGTTCTCCAGTCTTTCAGTCTCTACCATTCTAAGAGTGCAGACAGTTGGTATATGTTAAGTGGAGATACACAATGTCTCTCTTTCATAGCCTGACTTTCTTCACTCAGCAACAAATCTTCCATATTTGTCCACTTTCTATCAAACTCCAGGGCATTTTTTTTAATGGCTGAATAATATTCCATTGAGTATATGTGCCACAATGTTTCAATCAATTCATCTGTTTGTGGATATTTGGTTTGGTTTTATGTCTTAGCAATTGTAAATAAAGCTACAATAAAAATAGCTTGCAAGTGCTTTTCCAACTGAGTGTTCTCCTGTCCTTTGGGTAGATACTAGGAGTGGAATTGCTAGATCATATGGTAGTTCTATCTGAAGGTCTTTGAGGACCCTCCATGTTGTTCTCCACAGTGGCTGGACCAATTTACATTCCCACCAACAGTGTAGGAGGGTTCTCCTTTCACCACATCCCCTCCAGCACTTATCACTATTTATTTTTTAATCTTCACCATTCTGACTGGGATTAGGTGGTATCTCATTATGGTTTTCATCTGCATCTCCCTTACAATGATGGATGTTAAGCATTTTTTCATATGCTTTTTGGCTATTTGTATGTCTTCCTTAGAGAGTTGTTTATTCGGCTCATTTTCCTATCTTTTAATTTGGTTAATAATTTTGTTCTGGGTAAGCTGCTTGAGTTCCCTGTGTATTCTGGCTATCAGTCCCTTATCTGAGGCACAGTTAACAAAAATTCTCTCCCATTCTGAGTGTTGTCGAAACACACTAATTATGGTGTCTTTTGCTGTGTAGAAACTCCTTAATCTGATGCAATCCCACTTGTCTATTTGGGAGATTATTGCCTGTGCTTTGGAGGTCTTATTTAAGAAGGCTTTACCTACTCCAATGTCTCCCAGAGTTTCCCCAGTGTTTTCCACCAGTAGTTTTATAGTTTGTGGTCTTAGATTTAGATCTTTGATCCACTTTGAGTTCATTTTTTGTTAATGGTGACAGATAGGGGTTCAGATTCATGTTTCTGCAGGTGGATACCCAGTTTTCCCAACACCATTTGCTAAAGAGATTTCTCTTTTCCCACTGGATTGACTGGTACCCTTTGTCAAAGATCAGCTGGCTGTATGTTTTGGGGTTTATTTCTGGAGTCTCTACTCTGTTCCATTGGTTCTCATGTCTATTTTTTGCCAATGCCATGTTGTTTTGATTATCACAGCTGTGTAATATATTTTGGGGTCAGGAAGTGAGAGGCCACCTACTCCAGTCTTCTTGCTCAGGATGCCTGTAGCAAAACATGGTCTTTTATGGTCCCAGACAAATTCTATGATTGTCTTTTCTAGATCTGTGAAGAACATCTGTTGCAATTTTATAGGATTGCATTAAACATGTAGATTAATTGGGTAGGACTGCCATTTTTATTACATCAGTTCTGCCAATCCAGGAACATGGAATGTCCTTCCACATTTTAGTGTCCTTTTCAATGTCCTTTTTAAGGTTTTCATAGTTTTCCTTGTAGAGCTCTTTGACTTCCTTGGTTAGTTTATTTCTAAGTACCTTATACTTCTTGTGGCTATGGTAAATGGAATTACATTCCTCAGTTCTGTCTCTGTCTGCTTGTTTTCTTGTGTATAAAATGCTATAGATTTTTGTAAGTTAATTTTGTATCCTGCCACTTTACTGTATGCATTTATTACTTTGAGAAGTTTTTCATGTATACTATTGGGTCCTCTATGTATACAGTCATGTCATCTGCAAACAGAGATCATTTCAGCTCTTGTTTTCCTATTGGAATGTCTTTTATTTCCTTCTCTTGTCTGATCATATTGGCTAGAACTTCCAGTACTATATTGAGTAGGAGCAGAGAAAGTAGGCAACCTTGTCTTTTAGCCATTTTTAGTGGAAAAGTTTTCAGCTTTTCCCCATTCAGTGTAATGTTAGTTGTAGGTTTTTCATTGATGGCTTTTAATATGGTGAGAAATGGTTCTTCTATGCCAATTTTACTGAGAGTCTTGATCATAAAGGCATGTTGTATTTTGTCAACTGCTTTTTCTGCATTGATTGAAATGATCATATGATTTTTACCTTTCTTTCTGTTAATATGGTGTATTACATTTACGGTCTTGTGTATATTGAACCACCCTTGCATCCCTGGAATAAAGCTTACCTGGTCCTTGATGAATAACCTTTTTTATATGCTGTTGTTAGCAAGTATCTTGTTGAGAATTTTTACGTCTATATTCAACAGGGATATAAGTCTGTAGTTTTCCTTTTTTGTCATATCCTTATCCATTTTGGAAATGAGGGTAATGGAGGCTTCATAGAATGAATTTGGAAGGGTGCCTTCTTTTTGCATCTATCTTTAGAAATAGTGTAAGTCGAATAGAGGTTACCTGTTCTTTAAAAATCTTGTAAAATTCGGCAGTGAAGCCATCAGGTCCTGGACTTTGTTGGGAGGTTATTTATTACTGATTCAATCTCATTGCTTGTTATAGGTCTATTCAAGCTTTTTATGTCTTCTTGAGTCAACACTGGTAGATTATCTGTGTCTTGGAATGTGTCCATCTCATCCAGGTTTTCTTCTTTGTTTGCATGTAGTCACTCATAGTATCCTCTAATGATGTTTTGTATTTCTGTTATATTTGTTGTAATGTTCCCTGGTTCTTTGTGGATTTGATTTATCTGGTTCCTTTCTCTCTTCTTAATTAGTCTGGCTAATGGTGTGTCAATCTTGTTTATCTTTTCAAAGAACCAGCTTCTGCTTTCATTTGTGTTCTGTATAGTTCACTTATTTTCTATTTCATTTACTTCTGCTCAAATCTTCATTATTTCTTTTCTCCTGGTATTTTTTGGATTTTTTTCTTGTTCTTTTTCCACTTACCTAATGTATTATGGTAGGTTGCCCTTTTGCCACATTTTCATCTTTTCCGCTAATTGCTATAAGCTTCCCTCTTATGACTGCTTTTGCAGTATTCCATATATTATGGAAACTTGTGTGTACTCATTATCATTAGTTTCTGTGAATCTTTTGATTTCGTTCTTAACCTCTGCAGTAAACATGGAGTCATTCAGAAGTACATTATGAGTTTCCATATATTTGTATATTCTTGAGGGCTTTTCCTGAGATTAATAACAAGTTTAATTCCATCCTGGTCAGAGAAGATGCTGGATATAATTTCTTTGCCTTTGAATTGCTAAAGGCTGGTTTTTTGCCCTGTGATGTGATCAATATTTGAGAAAATAAAATGTGAGGCTGAGAAAAAAGTATGAATATATATATTTGTGTGTGTGTGTGTGTGTAAAGTTCTATAGATGTCTATCAAGTCCATCTGATTGATGGTATCTTTTATGTCCTTAATCTCTTTGCTTATTTTTTGTCTCATTGACCTGTCTAAAGGAGATAATGGGATGTTGAGATCTCCAACAATTATAGTGTTACAGTCTATCTCTCCTTTTATATCTAGCAGTCTTTCCTTTACATATTTGGGTGCTCTTGAGTTCAGTGCATAGATATTTATAAGTGTTTTATCTTCCTGGTGAATTAGCTCTTTAATTACTATATAATGCCCTTCTTTTCTTTGTTTTAAAGCCTATTTTGTCCATAATAAGTACAGTGACTCCTGCTCTTTTTCTGGTTTCCATTTGCATGGAATACCTTTTTCCAGCCCTTTACTTTTAGTCTCTGTATGTCTTTACCCATGAGATAAGTTTCTTGTAGGCAGCAGATGGAGGGTTTCTGATTTTTAATCCATTCAATCAGTCTGTGTCTCTTGATTGGAGAATTTAATCCATTGACATTCAATGTTATTATCGCTATTTCCAGACTTGTCCCTACCATTAAGTTGGCCATATTCCTGGTTCCTTTTTGTTCTTTTATTGCTGTCTGTCTCTCTTTAGTTTTCTTAGTATAATACTCCTTTCAGAATTTCTTCAAGAGCTGATCTGGAGTTGGTAAATTCTATCAGGTTTTGTTTATTAAAGAATGTTTTTATCTTCCTTTCCCATATGAAGAATAATCTTGTCTGGTATAGTATCCTTGGTTGAAATTGTTTTTCATTTAACAGTTTGAATACATTGCCCCATTCTCTCCTTGCTGCATTGTTTCTGATGAGAGGTCCAGTGTTAGTGTGATGGGATAGCCTTTGTAAATGATTTGATGTTTCTCTCTTGCCAGTCTTAGTACCTTGTCTTTGTCTGTTGTTTTGGTCAGTCTAGCTGTAATTTGGTGTGGAGAGGATCTTCTTGGATTGATTTTACTTGGGGTTCTTTGTATTTCTTGGGTCTGGATGTTTGAGTGTCTCTAGATTTAGAACATTTTCTTCTAGGATTTTGTGGAATAGATTTTCAATGCCCTTATTAGTTTCTTCACCTTCTGGGATATCAATTATTCATATATTTGGGCATTTCATGGTATCTTGTATTTTTATTGTATTAGCCTCAGTTTTCTTGACTGGTTTCTCAGTGTTTTTCATAATTTTTTCTAGGTAATTGGTTTCTTCTTCTACTTCTGAAATTCAATCTTTTGCATGGTCTAGCCTGCTTTTGATACTTTCAAAGGAGGTTTTAATTTCCTGTATTATAGACTTCATGTGAAACAGATCCATCTGATTCTTTTTTTATGGTGTCCAGTTCTTCTTTCATAATATGGAAGGGGTTCCTCATCTCTTGGAGCTCAATGTCTCTTTTCTCTTGAGTCTCATAGAATTTTGCTACCATAAATATTCTAAATTCTTTTTCTGACATGTCAGTAATACGCTCTAAATTTTCCCTACTTCGAGATAGGTTACATTGTTTCCTTGGTGAGGATATACTACTTGATTCTCTCATCCCTGAGGCTCTTCTTTGGTTTTTAGTCATTTGGTAATGTATTCACTTCTGGTCAATTTGTTGGGGAGGGATTCAGTGACTGTGAACCTGTGTGTTTCCCCCACTGTGAAATAATGTGATGCTATTTCTCCATTCTACTAAGTCCTCATATGTGGGAATCACAGGAGGAGTTTTGCAATTGAATTTGTGAAGGTGAATTTCACTAATTTTGAGATCAGTACAGTGATGTGCAAAAAATTCTCCAAAATTCATAATGTTCAGATGGTTAGCTGCTTTGCACCAAATTGTCTCTAAGCAGAGGGTAAAGGCTGAAAAGTAAAACAGAAAAGTAAGGTAAAGAAAAAGAAAGTAGGAAATAGAAATAAGGTGAGAAAGCAAAAAAAAAAAAGGAAAAGGAAGGAAGGAAAGTACTAGAAGAAAAAGAGGAAAAAAAATCACTTCACAAAACATGAAATGGAAAACTGCAAAGACTCAAAACAGGCAAAGTTGGAGTTGGCTAGAGTTTTCTGTCCTAGGTGAGAAAAAAGAGATTATGAAAAGAAAGGCCCAAGGAGGTCATAGAGCTGTTTTTCCAAAAAGAAAAAAATTAAAAAGTTAGAAGGGACAGAGGAGAGTAAGAGGGAGTAAAGCAGCTATCCTACCTGGCTAGTGCTGGGTCTGGGAGGGGGACAGTGGCTGGGGAAGATGTCACAGCCATGAAGTTGAACCCAGAGGCCAAAAACAGGCAAAGTTGGAGGTGGCTATCAGCTTTCTGCCCTGGCTAGTGCTGGGTCAGAGAGAGAGAGACACCTGCTGGGAGAGACTTCCCAGCTGTGAAGTTGAACCCAGAAGTCAAAAACAGGCAAAGTTGGAGGTGGCTAGCAGCTTCCTGCCTTATCTCAGGATTTTGGATATGCATGCACAACACGTCTGGTGTGATTTTCAAGCGACGAGGTTCAGGACTCAAACCTTGGCTTGCCATATGAGAATCCAGTGCCTTAACCACATGCCACCTGCTGGCCTCCTGCCACGCTCTTTTCTATTTCTTGCTCATTTTCTTTGCTGCTATTTTTGTCTTCCCTTCTTTTTCTGCCTGTTGCATTAGTTGAGCATTTTGTATAATTCCATTTTTTTCTACTTTCTGAATGCCTCTGTTATATTTCATTTTAAGTTTTTAAGTAGTTGCCTAAGCATTTGCAGTACTCATTTTTAAGAAAAGTTTATTTATGATAGCATGCAAGTGTGTGTGTGTGTGTGTGTGTGTGTGAGAGAGAGAGAGAGAGAGAGAGAAGCATCCCGACAGGGTGTCATGTCGAAATCCCCCTTCTTTTAGCCCTCCAGTTTACCATGATCTTGGGCCCACATGCGTGCACCCAGCATGTTCTTGAGCAACTTGAGAACTTGAACCTCAGTTGACCATATGGCTTTCAGAACCACAGTATGGTTTGTCACTAACCATACTACCATTTGGCTAGGCCAAAATGCATTTTTATAACTAATCCAAGTCTATTTTTAAATAGCACAATACTACTTCTCTAGCAGAGCTTGTACTTCATAATCATATTCCTAAACCCTCCCTAGTGTCCCTTGTATCATTACCGCCATTCGTTTTGCTTATCCATAAGCACACACACACATACATACACACACACACATACATTCTTGTTATTAGTATTTTGAACAATTGTTATTTTTATAGTAATTTAGAATAATAATAGTTTTTTTAGTATATCTTTATTTCTTCTCTCTTCTTTCTTTAGTTATGCAGATTTGAGTCTCTGATCTCCTATATTTGTTTCCTTCTTTCTAAAGACCTTAAACATTTCTGAGCTTGCCCTGTAATTCAGTCATTTGGCACTGCACAGAGGAAGCCAGATCCTGCATGGTGGACCAGGGTTCCAGTCCTGAACCTATGGGCTTGAAAAACATACCAGGCTTACATGCTTGTGCTTCAAGTCCTGAAGGGATGGAGAATTGGAGGAAAAGGATTATGGCTTGATCGGGCCTCACTGGGAGATTCTCTCATGTGCACCTGCCTTCTGACATAAACAAACATTTGAAGAACAGGTCTACCATCAAAAACTCAGCTTTTATTTTTGTAAGAAAGTATTTCTCCTTAGTTTTTGAAGGAAAATTTTGTATTGTATATAATCATAGATAAGTAGGATTTTCTTATAATACCTTTTTAAAATTTAATTTTTTTTTTGCTAGAGACTGTGTGTGCTCACCATAGAAAGAGAGAGAGAGAGAGAGAGAGAAAGAGAGAGAGAGAGAGAGTGAAAAAGCACCCACCAGGGATATGACTGCACCACAATCCCTCTCCATTTAACTTTTCAGAACTTTGGACACATGTGCATGCACCCAGCATGTCTCTCAAGCTGCTGGGTTTTGGACTCTTAACTGCACAGTTAGCCATGTGGGATCCAAATGCCTAAGCCACCAGTCCACCAACTGGCCCAAAACTAAGAATGAACAAGAGTTTAGTGCCCCATGTGAGTATCAAACTCATAACCATAAGATTTTGAGATTGATGCAATACCTGCAATGATAATGAGGCACTCACAACACTTTACTTACTTTAACCCACTCTTCTTACTTGTATGGATTTTGAGGAAAACTTGAATGTTCATTGTTCCTTTATAAGTAAGCTGTTTTCACTCTTCTGGGTTCTTTCAAGAATTGTTCTAAACGTGAATATCAAATGTCTAGGTCTAGATATTTTAGTATTTATCGTGCTTAGTTTTCTCTGAGATTTATGGATATGTGGTTTTGTGTCTGTCATTAATTTTGGAAAATTCTCAGTAATTAACTTCAAATAGTTCATCTATTTTTTTCCCTCTTTCTTCTCTAACTAATATTCTAATCAGCTTATGTTATATCATTTGAAATTAATCTAACAGTTCTTAGATATTCTGGGGTGTTATAGTCTTCTATTTCGGGAATATTCTGTTAACATATGCTATTGCTCAGACATCCCCAAATATTAATGTGTTAGGACTTTTTTGCCTTGTAAAGAGGTTAAGTGAAAGCCTAATTCCTTCGTGGTGTCCCAGAGTGGGGCCTTTGAGCGTGATCAGGTTACCAGAGCGGGGCCCCTGTTATTGAATTCTGGTGGGTTTATAAGAAGGAAAAGTCATCAGAAAAGGCAGAAACTTATGAATAATCACTCTGCTGAAGATCCTGCCATCTGTCATGTTGTAGCTTAATCAGAAGTGGGCCCTGGACCTCTGACCTGCAAATGTGAGCTGAGCAATCTTCTATTCTTATGAATCATCTAGTTTCCTACTTCCATTGGCAACAAATCATGGAAGAATGCAGAAACTGATTTAGTAAGAAGGATTATATTGCTACAGATAGCGGAAAATATGGAAGCTGCTTTGACCCCGGGGAATGGGTAGAAATTTGAAGGTGAGGGACCAGCAGTTGGCATAATGGCTATGTCATTGGACTTCCATGTAGTTGATCACGGTTCAAGTCCTGGAGTCATGGTGTTAAACTCACGCCAGGCATGTATACTTGCATGCCCAGGATCCTAAGAGGAGAATGGAGGAGAAGGGATTGTGGTGTGGCCATCCCCCCTGGGGGATGATTTCTCACTCTTTGTCTCTCTGTCTCTCTCTCTGTCTTTCTGGTTAACGCACTCACCCCGTAAACAAAAACCACTAAAAAAAAAAAAAAAAAAGATAAGAAAAAGGAAATTTGGAGGTGAAAAGCCTAGATTCTGATGGATATTCAAAAGAATAAGTTTAGAAATGAAATGGAAGCTTCTGGGCTTTTAGTACATGATGGTGACCAGAATACTGATGGAAACATAGAAAATAAGAGCTGTACTGAATGAGGACTATCATATTGGAAATTGGAGAACAAGTTATCTGTGTTATGCAATAGCAAAAAGTTCATTGCAATCAAAAGGGAAACAGAGTGAATAAACTTGGAAAATGTCAAGCTTAACCCCATGCTAAAGAAAGAGGAAGCATTTCCAGGAAAGAAAACTAAAGATGTAGCCCAGTAACTAGCTACTAACTCAATTAGCAGGACTAGAAAGGACTCAGTTGATAATTGTCAAGCAAATGGGAGAAAAGCCCTCTGGATGTTTCTCCTCTGTCTTGAGCCCAGAGGCCTAGAAGAGCAGACTGGTTTTAAGGGACTGGCTAGAGACATGCTCCTTGCACTGTCTCAGGACCTGTCTCAGGACCTGTCTCAGGACCCTGCTTTCCACAGCTCAGTAAAGCTTCTCAGCCCCAGGTGGAGGTGAACCCACCATTAAGGCTACTCTGCTGTTCTACGCTCTGCCCCAGAACTTGCAGCTCTCAGTAGCTGGTGCATGGAGATAATTCTGCAGGCTTGCAGGATTCAAGAGCAGGCATGCAGGGGCAAGAGCTGCGGCAGCATGGACTTCAAGATTTCAAAGCATGTCTCAGACAACTGGGAGCCTCAGCAGAAACTGGTCACAGGTGCAGAGCCACTGCAGAGAACTTCCACTAGCACAAAGCCAAGCACAAATGAGGGCTTACACTGATGAAATCTCTATCAGAGCGAAACTTAGTGGAGTCACAGGGGTGGGAGGAGTGGCAAACCCCAGAACTGTGAAACGATCAATGTTCAGCACAAGCCTGGAAGAACTGAAGGCATGGCATTTAAATTGGAGAGCCAAAGCATGGACTGAGCTCAGCAGGGTTAGAGGATCAACACTGCCTGATGCTTTGGTGGCTCAAACTCCTCAGTGTGTCCAAGATAAGGAAGAGGTTCAATGTCGCTCTTACTGGGTTTAGAATTTTCATGGAATCTGTTACTTGTTTCTTATTGTGGAATAGAAAGTCTACTCTGATGTTGTCCAACCACTGTATTTTGAAAAGATGTTATTAGTTTTGAATCTACAGGCTCATGGCAGAAAGGCAATTTTCTTTTTTTTTTGAAGAGGTTTTTTTTTTTTTTTTTTGCTATAGGGCGTGTGCCCTCGCCAGACAGACAGAGAGAGACAGAGAAATAGAAAGCGAGAAATCACCCCCCAGGAGGGATGGCCACGCTGCAATCCCTTCTCCTCCATTCTCCTCTCGGGATCTTGGGCACACATGCACACGCACCCGTTGTGAGTTTAAGACGCCAGGTTCGGGACTTGACCCATGATTGACTACGTGGGAGTCCAGCGATATAGCCATTACGCTAACTGCTGGTCCTGAGAAAGGCTATTGTCTGAGTCTTAGATTGGATCTTCAGACTTGGAATTTTGAGTTAGTGCTGCACTAAGTGAAGACTTTTGGGGTTATTGGGAAATTTTTTTTATGTGAGAAGTATATAAATTTGGGGGCCCAGGGGGTAGAATGCCGTGATTTGGATGTCTCCCCCCAAATTCATATTTTGGAACTTGGCTGAATTGCAAGGATTTTAAGTGAAAATCTAATCATTTTATGATTTTCCAGTCTGAAGCCTTTGGATATGATAGTCACTAGGCTGGAGCCATGGGTGCTCAGATGTATTTATAACAAGGGAAAGGCCAGATTAGACAGAAACCTATGGACGATTGCTCGGCTCAAGATCCTGTTATCTGCCATGTCGTGCTATCACTAGAAGATGGCCCCTAGCCTTTGGACTTCCAAACCATGAATTAAATAAACTTCTATTCTTAGGAATCACCCAGTTCCATGAATTGAATAAACTTCCATGCTCAGGAATCACCCAGTTCCATGAATTGAATAAACTTCCGTGCTCAGGAATCACCCAGCTTCAGACATTTTTGTTGGCAACACAATAGTGGAATAATATAACCTATCTTCAAACTTGCTGCTATTTTTTCCCCCACAATTATATCCTGTCTACTAATGAACTCATGAATGGCATTCTTCACTTATGTTATTTGTTTATTTATTTATTTTAATGTCTAGCTGTGTTTTTTGATTCTTTCTTGGAATTTCTGACTCTCTATTAAATTAGCCATGTATCCATGCATACTTGTTAGTTTTTCTACTAAAGGACACAGAGTATTAATCATAGTTTTTAAATTTGATTTATTTACTTTATTATTACTCATATTTATATATTCAGTCGCTATATAGCATCTAGATTGTAGAGCAACTTTACCCAGAATGATATATACCTCAGTCCAGCCCAGATGAGAATACTATATCATCAACAGATATAAATCATATCTATGTTGCACAAATGTCTTACCTCTCAATTTTTTGCCCCAAATTTCCCTTACTATGCTCTTCCCCTCCCACGCTTACCTTACACTTTGTCTCTAGTGTCCATAAAAATTTTCAGTGCTGGGACCAGCAGTTGGCATAATGACTATGTCACTGGACTCCCATGTAGTTGACCGTGGTTCAAGTCCCAGACCTGGTGGCTTAACTCATGCTTGGTATGTGTGCATGCATGCCCAAGATCCTGAGAGGAGAATGGAGGAGAAGGAATTGTGGTGTGGTCATCCCCCCCGGAGTGTGTTTTCTCGCTTTGTCTCTCTGTCTCTGTCTTTCTGGCAAGGATACGCACCCTACAGGAAAAACAAAAAAAAAAACAAAAAACAAAAAACCAAAAAACAAATACACAAAAAAACATTCCTCCCCCCCAAATTTTTTTTCAATGCTTTTATGTCCTTCAGTCTTTCAATCTTTACCATACAGTGTGGCCAGTCAGTGTATGTTAAGTAGAGACATACAATGTCTCTCTTTCATAGCCTGGCTTCCTTCACTCAGCAACAGATCTTCCATTTTTATCTACTTTCTATCAAATTCCAGGGCCTTGTTGATTTTATTGTGGAATAGTATTCCGTGGAGTATATGTGCCACACATTTTCAATCCATCCATCTGTTTCTGGACATTTGGGTGGGTTCCATGTCTTAGCAATCATGAATAATACTGCAATAAATATAATTGTGTAAATACTTTTCTGACTGAGCAATCTCCTGTACTTGGGGTAGATACCCATGAGTGGAATTGCTGGATCATATGGTAGTTCTATTTGAAGGTGTTTGAGGAACCTCCATATTGTTCTCCACAGTTGCTGGACCAATTTACATTCCCACCAACAGTGTAGGAGTGTTCTTTCACCACATCCCCTCCAGAACTTATCACTTTTTGTTTTTTTAATCTTCACCATTCTGATTGGTTTTAGGTGGTATCTCATTGTGGCTTTGCTCTGCATCTTCCTTATGTTGAGGGATGTTGAGTATTTCCTCATATGCTTTTTGGCTCTTTATATGTCTTTCTTAGAGAGTTGTTTATTTAGCTAATTTCCCATCTTTTAATCAGGTTAATCATTTTGTTTTCCAGGTAAGCTGCTTGAGTTCCCTGTGTATTCTGATCTGAGGCACAGTTAACAAAAATTCTCTCCCATTCTGAGGGTTGTCGATTCACACTAATTACGGAATCCTTTCCTGTGCAGAAACTCCTTAATCTGATGTAATCCCACCTGTCCATTTGGGGAATTATTGCCTGTGCTTTGGGCATCTTACTTAAGAAACGTTTGCCTACCCCAATGTCTCCAGAGTTTCCCCAGTGTTTTCCTCCAGTAGTTTTATAGTTTGCAGTCTTAGATTTATATCTTTGATTCATTTTGAGTTGATTTTTGTTAATGGTGACAGATGAGGTTCAGATTCATCTTTGTGCAGGAAGTTACCCAGTTTTCCCACACCATCTGCTAAAGAGGTTTTCTTTTTCCCAGTGGATTGCCTGGTACCCTTTGTCAAATATCAGCTGGCTGTATGTTTAGGGGTTTATTTCTAGGGTCTCCACTCTGTTCCATTGGTCCTCATGTCTGTTTTTGTGCCAATAGCATGCTGCCTTGATTATCACAGTTGTGTAATATATTTTGGGGTCAAAAAATGAGATGCCACCCACTCCTCTCTTCTTGTGCAGGATGGCTTTGGCAATATGGGGTCTTTTATGATTCCAGACAAATTTTATGATTGTTTTTCCTAGATCTGTGAAGAATTTCTCTTATAATTTTATAGAGATTGCATTAAATATGTAGATTAATTTGGGTAGGATTGCCATTTTGATTATATTAATAATTTGGATTATATTAATTCTGCCAATCCAGGAACTTGGGATGTCCTTTCACTTTTTTGTGTCCTTTTTGATTTCCTTTTTAAGGTTTTCATAGTTTTCCTTGACTTCCTTGGTTAGATTTATTTCGAACTATCTTATACTTCTTGAAGCTTCTGTTCTTCAGTTCTGTCTCTTTGTTCTTGTTGTTTTTATACAGAAATGCTATAGATTTTTGTAAGTTAATTTTGTATCATGCCACTTTACTGTATGCATTTATTACTTCAAGAAGTTCGTTCGTGAATACTATTGATTCTTCAATGTACGCAATCATGTCCTCTGCAAACAGAGATAATTTCAGTTCTTCTTTCACTATTTGAATGCCTTTTATTTCCTTCTCTTGTCTGATCACATTGGCTGAAACTTCCAGTACTTATTGAATAGGAAAGGAGAAAGTGGGCAGCCTTGATTTGTACCAGTTTTTAGTGGAAAAGCTTTCAACTTTCCCCCATTCAGCATAATGTTAGCTATAGGTTTTTCATTGATGGCTTTTATTAATGCTGAGAAATTATCCTTTTATGCCAATTTTACTGAGAGTCTTAGTCATAAAGGAATGTTGTATTTTGTCAAATGCTTTTTCTGCATCAGTTGAAATGATAGCATGGTTTTTATCTTTCTTTCTGTTAATATGGCATATTACGTTTATGGTTGGGTATGTCAAACCACCCTTGCATCCCTGGAATAAAGCCTACCAGGCCATGATGAATATCCTTTTTAAATATACTATTGAATATAGTTAGCAAGTATCCTGTTGAGAATTTTTGCATATATATTCATCAGAGATATAGGTCTGCAGTTTTCCTTTTTCATCATATCTGATCCATTTTGGAAATGAAGGTAATGGAGGCTTCATAGAATGAATTTAGAAGGGTTTCTTCCTTTTGGATCTCTAGAAATAGTGTGAGTAGAGTAGGGGTTACCACTTCTTTAAAAGTTTTGTAAAATTCAGCGGTGAAGCCATTGGGACCTGGACTTTTCTTTGTTGGGAAGTTATTTATTACTGATTCAATTCTCATTGCTTGTTATAGGTCTATTCAGGTTTTCTATGTCCTTCTGAGTCCATCTTGATAGATTACTTGTGTCCAGGAATTTTTCCATTTCATCCAGGTTTTCTTCTTTGTTGGCATGGAATCACTCATAGTATCCTCTAATAATATTTTATATTTCAATTATGTCTGTTTAATGTTGCCTAACTCATTTAAAATTTGATTTATCTGGTTCCTTTCTCTCTTCTTCTTAAATAGTCTGGCTAATGGCATGTTCATCCTGTTTGCCTTTTCAAAGAACCAGCTTTTGCTTTCATTTATTTTCTGTATATATAATTTTTTTTTTTCTCCTGGAAGGCTTTGAATTTTTCTGTTATTGGTTTTACAATTTCCTAAGGCATGATTTTAGGTTGTCTATTTGCCACCTTTCCATCTTTTTCTTATGTGCACTAACTGCCATGAACTTCTCTCTTATGACTGTTTTTGCAGTGTTCCATAAATTATAGAAACTTGTGTACTCATTATTATTTGTTTCTATAATTCTCTTGATTTCAGTCAAGCTCTTCAGTAGTCATGAAGTCATTCAGATGTAGGTTATTTATTTTTCATGTATTTGTGTATTTTCAGGGATTTTTCTTGAGTTAATATCAAGTTTAATTCTATCATGGTCAGAGAAGTTGCTGGATATAATTTCTATGCCTTTTATTCTGTAAAGGCTGGCTTTGTGCCCTATCATGTGGCCAACTTCGAGAAAGTACCACGTAGGGCAGAGAAAAATGTGTATTCTGTGTTTCTTTGGGTGGAAAGTTCTATGGATGTCTGTCAAGTCCATCTGATTTATGGTATCATTTAGGTCCTGAATCTCTGCTTGTTTTTTGTCTTGTTGACCTATCTAAAGGAGATAATGGGGTGTTGAGCTCTCCAACATTGATTGTGTTACAGTCTATCTCCCCTTTTAGATATGGCAGTCTTTCCTTTACATATTTGGGTACTCTTAAGTTGGGTGCATAGATATTTATAAGCATTATATATTCTTGGTGAATTAGTCCTTTTACTACTTTTACTTTTTATTAGTCCTTTTACTACTATATAATGCCTTTCTTTGTCTCTTCTTATGTTTTTTGTCTTAAAGTCTATTTTGCTCATAATCAGTATAGTGACTCCTGCTCTTTTTTGGTTTCCATTTGCATGGAATACCTTTTTTCAGCCCTTCACTTTTAATCTATGTATGTCTTTATCTATGAGATGGGCTTCCTGTAGGCAGCATATGAAAAGTTTCCATTTTTGGGGAACCAGCAGTTAGCGTAATGGCTATGTCGCTGGACTCCCACGTAGTTGACCACGGTTTGCGTCCCGGACCTGGTGGCTTAAAACTCACGCCGGGCGCATGTACATGCGTGCCCAAGATCCCAAGAGGAGAATGGAGGAGAAGGGATTGCGGTGTCACCTGGGGGGTAATTTCTCGCTTTCTGTCTCTATGTCTCTCTCTGTCTGTCTGGCGAGTGCACGCGCCCTATAGTGAAAATCTCTCCCCCCAAAAAAAGTTTCCAATTTTTAATCCATTCAACCAGTCTGTGTCTCCATTAACATTTAACGTTATTATTGGTATTTCCAGACTTGTCCCTACCATTAAGCTGGCTGTATTCTTGGTTGTTTTTTGTTCTCTTATTCCTGTCTGTCTGTCTTTAGTTTTCTTGGTATAGTACTCCTTTTAGAATTTCTTGAAGAGCTGATCTGGAGTTGGTAAATTCTTTCAGTATTATTTGTCTGAGAACATGTTTATCTTTTTTCCCATATGCAGGATAATCTTGCCTGGTATAGTATTCTTGGTTGAAATTGTTTTTCATTTAACACTTTGAATACATTTCCCCATTCTTTCCTTGCTTGCATTGTATCTGATGAGAGGTCTGGTGTTAGCCTGATGGGAAGCTGATCTGGAGTTGGTAAATTCTTTCAGTATTATTTGTCTGAGAACATGTTTATCTTTTTTCCCATATGCAGGATAATCTTGCCTGGTATAGTATTCTTGGTTGAAATTGTTTTTCATTTAACACTTTGAATACATTTCCCCATTCTTTCCTTGCTTGCATTGTATCTGATGAGAGGTCTGGTGTTAGCCTGATGGGATAGCCTTTGTAAATGATTGACATTTCTCTCTTGCTAGTCTTAGTATCTTGTCTTTGTCTGTGGTTTTGGCCAGTCTAGTTATGAGGCCATGGAGAGGATGTTCTTAGATTGATTCTATTTGATCTTCTTTGTATGTCTTGGGTCCAAATGTTTGAGTGCCTTTCTAGACTTGGAAAGTTTTCTTCCAGAATTTTAAGGAATCAATTATCGCTGCCCTTATTAGTTTCTTCCTCTTCCGGGATACCAATTATTCGAATGTTTGGATGTTTTAGGGTATCTACTATTTCTAGTTTATTTTCCTCAGTTTTCTTGGTTATTTTCTCAGTATTTTTGATATTTTTTCCTAGGTCATATGTCTTGTCTTCTACTTTCAAGATTCAATGTTTTGCATGGTCAAACCTGCTTTTAATATTTTTGAGGGTGGTTTTGATTTCCTGTATTATAGCCTTCATATATAACAGTTCTGTGTGATTTCTTTATTTTTTAATGGTGTCCAGTTCTTCTTTTATACTGTGGAAGGACTCATCATTTCTTGGATCTCAAAATCTCTTTTCTGTTGCATCTCATAGAGTTTTGCTACCATAATAATCTAAATTCTTTTTCTACATTTTGATAACATCTTTTAATTTTTTCCTACTTGGAGATGAGTAAGTTTTCCTTTGCTGGGGATTTATTACTTGATTCTTTCATCCTTGAGGCTCTTCTTTAATTTTTAGTCATTTGGCAATGTATTCACTCTTGGCTAATCTGTTGAAGAAGGATGCTGTAACTGTGAGCTCATGTGTTTCCCTTACAGTGGAATAATTCGTTGCTATTTTCTCCCTTCTACTGTGTCCTTCACTGTGGGAATCACATGAGGAGTTGTGAAATCAGATTTATGAAGGGGAATTTCCTTCTTTTTGCAACCAATACAGTGAGGTGTCAAGAATTCTCTAAAACTCACAATGTTCAGATGTTTAGCTACTATGCACCTAGTCTTCTCTAGGCAGTTTGTAAGGGCTGAGCAGTAAAACAAGAAAGTAAAGTAAGGTAAAAAGAAAAATAAAGTAGGGAACAGAAATAGGAAGAAAAAGCAAAGAAAAGAGAAGAAAATAACTAGAACCAGAAGAGGAGGAAATAATCAGAAATCACACTGCAGAAAATAAAATTGAGTTAAAAATGGGAAACTGTGTGGTACACAGAGGTGCTAACCGGGTGGGCAATAGAGGCAGAGATGGACATGCCTGTCTCCTCTCTGTCTTAGGTGAGAAAAGAAGAGACAGATTATCAAGAGAAAGGCAAAAATGGGGCAAAAAGTGGTTTTTTAAAAGAAAAGAGTTAGAAGAGACAGAGAAGAACAAGAGAGAGAGAGAGACTTTGCCTACCTGACTAGCACTGAGGTCTGGAAGGCGGGGGCCTGGTTCTGGGGACTTCACAGCCATGAAGCTGAACCCAGAAGGGAGAGCAGAAGTAGAGATGGAGATACCTGGAAGCTTTCTTTCCTGACTAGCACTGGGGTCTGGGATGCGGGGAAAGCTTGCCGGGGTTGGGGGAGCTTCACAGCCATGAAGCTGAAACCAAAAGGGACAGCAGAGCAATAGTACTGTTTTGAAATGGCTGTTCCGATCATTTTTCATTTCTGCCACATCTAACTCCAGTTCTGATACTTCTGCAGCCTTGGTCACAGTGTGTTTTTGTCTTTTAATAGGCCTTGTAATTTCTTCTTGATATTTAGATGTGACGTTCTAGGTACAAGGAACTGTAGGCCTGTAGTAATATGGGAAGAGTACAGAATCTATAGTCATACGATTATGTCCCATCTTGTAGTGAGCCTGTTCTCCTGGGCTGTGAACTTTTCAATTAGGTCTTCGTTTTTTCACTTAGGTAAGACAGAATGACTACAGGGACTGGGGTTCTGTATTTCCCTTTCTCCAACGGTTGGACTCTGATATAAACCACTAATGGTTAGGCTCTGAGAGAATAATTTCTTTTGAGACTGAGCAATGTGGAGATCAATAAAATGCTCTGGCATATTTCAAAATGGCTTCTTTCCTCCTCCCCTACCAGAAACATACGATCATTTTTCTCTGATATTCACTGCAACAGTTTGATTTAGCTCCTGGAGGTAGAACTCCAAGAAGCAAGAAGGCCTTCTGACTGGGTCTCCCTTTTGTTTTTAACTCTGAGTTGCCCACACAAAATTTAATAATTTGTTGATTACAATTTTTTTTTAAACTCTGGCACAACCTCTTTAGAACTTTATGCTTATAGATTTCTACTGTATTTAATTGTAATTTTCTGTATCTGGCTGCCTGTCTCTTCAATTTCTGGAGCAATGATTTTTCCCTGTGACTTCACATATCTGATTAATCCAAGAAAAATAGATTTTTTGTTTACTTTGCTTTTGATCTGTTAGGATTAAGTAAGGGCTTCCAAGCTCTTTACAGTTAGACCAGAAGCCAGAAGCCAGTGATCATATTTTAAATGGAAAGAGACTTGGGGATATTTAAGTGTTCTTACAAATTACCAAATGAAGAGCAACAGACTGAAATTAAAGAGAACATCTACTTCTGGTGTCAGGTTCATCATATGAAGTGGCTAGAAGTTGTCACTTTCATCCTCATGAGTAAGATCTGAGCATATTAAAAAGCCGTACCTTTCTTGGACCTAGAATGTAATTTACGTTTCAGGCAAGACTATTATCACAAAATGTGAGGAGATGAGTAAATTCGGTCACAGCAGAGATTGCTTACCTGTAGCAGAAGCTGCTGGAGCCCCAAACTTATTAACTGTTAAATGGCACATTTTAAAAGCTGTGAAGGTTTTGGACTACCTTGGCAATGAGAAACTTTCAGGGACCAGAATCTTCAGAGCCTTTCACACGTGTGTAAATTTTAATTCCAAGAATCACACCAGGCTTTCACATTGAAGAGCTAAGATCTCCTCCTGTCTCTGACAGAGAAAGGGAAGAGTGATTCTGTGCTTTGAGTAAAGGCTTGTTCCCCGAACTTTCATGTTTTAGAATAGTGTAACGGTGTTGGAAGGTGGTGAGACCTTTAAGAGCTGAGGCCTAGTAGTTGATAATGAGATCACACAGGCATCACCCTCATGAATAGATTAATGCTGTCTCGTGAGAATGAGTTCTAGCTCACAAGAGAAAGGATTAGTTTCCAGGACAGTGGACATTTATAAAGGGACAGTGGCTGTCACCTGTCTCTCTTTACTCCTACCCACATTTTTTCTGCTTCTCGTGACATATTGTAATAAAAGACCCGAGTTCAGCCTGATGCAATATCCATGCTTTGAACATTCTAGCCACTAGAATTATAAGTCAAACTCTGGCACAATAAAAGCAATGTATGACAGGCCCATGGCTGACATTATACTGAATGGGGAAAAGCTGAAGCCGTTCCCAGTAAAAAGTGGAACGAGACAAGGCTGCTCACTTTCTCCACTCCTTTTCAGTATAGCTCTGGAAGATACCCAGTTCTTCAGGCCTTATTGAGCATTATTTCACCATTTCCTGAGAAGACTTCCCCCCCCGCCCCCCCACTGTATTGTCTTGTATCCTTTGTCAAAGATCAGTTGGCTGAATGATTTTGGATTTATTTCTGGATTCTCTATTCTGTCTAGATTCTTTACTCTATTGGAGTTGGATAGTGAGATGGTTCCTATTTTATTCTTTTTGCACTGTATTGCCTTGCAATTTATTTTAAACCCATGGCTTATGTAGATCTGTGTTTTTTTAATTTCCAAATATTTGGAGATTTTCTAAATACATTTTTATTATAGTTAACAATTTAATTTTACTGTGTTCTGAAAACATCCTCCATATTGTTTCAATCCATTTAAATATACTGAAACTTGCTTCATGGTGAACAAACATAAAGGGCTTTTTGGTGAACAATCCATGTATTCCTGAAAAGAATATATAACCAATCTTGTTGCTCAGTAGAGTGTCTAGTAATGTCAAAAGAGGCTCATTAATTGACAAATTTGTTTAAGTCTTCAATTTCCTGGCTTATTTTTATTGCCTTTATTCTGAACACATAATATTGTTAGTAATAATCTGAAAAAAACTGAAAAATCAGCAGGAAAAAAAAAAGAATAGGACTTGGATTTAAAATCATTTAAAAAAATTCTACTTTTGAAATTATTTTAAGATGATACAATAATTATACTTATTTATGGTCTATGGACTAATTTTTTGGTGGATGAATAAAACATGTTATGAGGAAAAAAGAAATAAATAAACCAGAAAAATAAACATGAAAGCCTTAAGAGACTAAGGCCATTATATAGTACTAAAAGTACTTGTTCACAAGAAGATATAAGACTTGAAATATATATACACCCAATACTGGAGCACCTATATAGGTCAAAGAGAGACTGTTAGATCTCAAAGGTGAGATAGCCTGCAGCACAATAATCACAGGGGATCTCAACCCCCACTGTCTCCTCTGGAAAGATCTAGACAAAAACTAAACAAGCGATACAGTATCCAATGATACCATACATGAAGTGGACTTGACAGATACCTGCAGAGTATTTCATCCCGTCACTACAACATTGACATTTTTCTCACCCCCACTGACCACGTGATAAGACACAAAACAACATAGAAACTATATCCAGCATCTTTTCCAACCTCAATGGAATCAGACTTGAAATTAACTACATAAAGAGCCCTTGAAAATACACAAACACATGGAAACTAAACAATCAACTGCAGAATGACCCTACAACTATAGAAGAAATTAAGACTGAGATTAAAAGGTTCATGGAAACCAATGATAATGAACAAACACATGTCTATAACCTATGGGGCACAGCAAAAGCAATCATAAGAGGGAATTTTGTAGCAATTAGTGCCTACAAGAAAAATAAAAACATAAAGGTGGCAGAGTGGCAAATAAATGACCTAATGACACAAATCAGGAAACTGGAAAAACAACAAAAATCCAAAAAAATGTCAGGTGAAAAATAATAAAGATTCAAGCAGAAATAAATAAAATGGATAATATAAGAATTATGTGGAAAATAAATGAAACTAAAAGCTGGTTCTTCGAGAAAATAACCAAAACTGACACACCATTAGCAAGATTAATCAAGAACAGAGAAAGGAACCAGACAGACCAGGTCAGCAAGGAAACAGGAGTTATTACAACAGCTCTAACAGAAATACAAAATATCATCAGAGAATACTATGAGCAATTATACTCCAATGAGCAAGAAAACCTAGATGAGATGGACAAATGTCTGGACACATATAACTTACCAAGATTGAACCAGGAAGAAATTGAAAGTCTCAATAGACCCTTAACAAGTAATGAGATTGTATCAGCAATAGTCTTCCAACAAAGAAGAGTCTTAGGCTCCAATAGCTTTACTTCTAAACTCTACAAAAGTTTTAAAGACCAACTAACTCTAAGTCTCCTCAAACTATTTCTAAACATTCAAAAGGAAGGAACCATGCCAAAATAATTCTTAAAAACTCCATCATCTTAATTCTAAAACCAGACAAAGACGTGACAATAAAAGAAAACTTCAGGCCAATATCCCTAATGAATATGGATGCAAAAATTCTCAACAAGATACTAGCAAATTGTATTCAACAACACATTAAAAAGATATTACACTGACCAAGTAGTTTTTATTCCAGGGATGCAAAGATGGTTCAACATATACAAAACAATAAATGTAATATATCACATTAACAAAAGAAAAGGTAAAATCCATATGATCATATCAATCAATGCAGAAAAAGCATTTGATAAAATATAACATTCTTCATGGTTAAGACTCAGCAAAATAGGCATAGAAGGGATATTCTTCAACATAATAAAAGCCATTAATGACAAATCCACAGTTAACATCATACTGAGTGGGGAAAAACTAAAAACTTTTCCACTAAAAACTGGAACAAGACAAGGTTGTCCACTTTCTCCACTCCTTTTTAACATAGTACTGGAAGTTCTAGCTAATGCAACCAGACAAAAGAGTCAAATAAATGGCATCCAAATAGGAAAGAAGAAGTGAAATGATCTTTACTTCCAGACAATATGATGGTATCCATAGAAAATCCAAGATAATCCATAAAAACTTCTGGAAGTGATAAATGAATCTATAAAGTGGCAGGATACAAAATCAATGTACAAAAATTCATAGCATTTTTGTACACCAATAATGGACAAACTGAGACAGAATTGAAGAAAGCAATTCCATTTACAATAGTCACAAAACCAATAAGATATATAGGAATAAAGCTTACCAAAGACATCAAAGATCTCTATAAGAAAAACTATGAAACACTTGAAAAATAAATTTAAAATTATACAAAAAAGTGGAAAAACATCCCATGTTCCTGGATTGGAAGAATTAATATAATCAGAATGTCAATCCCACCCAAATTAATCTACAAATTCAATGTAATTCCAATCAAACTACCAGAAACATTCCTCACAGAAGTAGAAAAAATAATTATAAAATTTGTCTAGAATCATAAAAGGCCCCATGTCACTAAAGCAATACTGTGCAAGAGGAATAAAGTAGGAGGCATCTCACTTCTTGACCTCAAAACATATTACAAAGCTGTGATAATTAAAACAGCATGGCATAGGCACAACAACAGACAGGTAGACCAATGAAACAGAATTGAGAAATGCCAAATAAGTCCCAAAACATACAGTCAAAGGATCCTTGACAAAGGATACAAGATAGTTCAGTGGGAAAAAGAACATGTTTTCAGCAAATGGTACTGGAAAACTGGATATCAAACTGCAGAACAATGAAACTGGGCCCTTATCTCTCACCACTAACAAAATTCAACTCAGAATGGATTGAGGACCTAATTATAAAACCTCAAACTATAAAAATACTGGTGGTGGAAAACATAGGGAAAGTTTCTGGAGACCTTAGAGTAGGCAGACTTCTTAAAAACCCCAAAGTATAGGCAATAGTTCCAGAAATAGACAAATGGGACTATATTAAGCTGAGAAGCTTCTGCACAGCAAAAGAAACAATAATTAGAGTGAGAAGACAACCCTCAGAGTGGAAGAATATATTTGAAAACTATACCTCAGATATGGGACTGATTACTAGAATATACAGGGAACTCAAGCAACATACTCTCAAAAGAATAGTCAGTCCAATTAAAAGATGGAAAAATGACCTGAACAGACAACTCTCCAAAGAAGATATACGAATGGACAAAAAAGCATATGAAAGCATGCTCAAAATCTCTTATCATAAAGGAAATGCAAATCAAAACCACAATGAGATATCACTTAACCCCAGTCAGAATGGCTAAAATAAATCATTATCATTATAATAATAATGATAAGTTCTGGTGAGGTTGTGGTGAAAAGGGAACTCTCCTACACTATGTTTGAATGCAAATTAGTACAACCACTGTGAAAAACGACATGGAGTTTCCTCAGAAACCTACAAATAGAACTACCATACAACCCAGAAATTCCACTCTCAGGTATTTACCCAAAGGAGAGAAGTTTTCCTCAGTTGGAAAAACACTTGCACATCTATGTTTATTGCAGCATTATTTATAATTGCTAGGACATGGAACCAATCCAAATGTCCAAAAATAGATGATTGGATAGAAAAAGTGTGGCACATGTACTCTATGAAATACTACTTAGTCATAAAAAAACAATGAGAACCTGATATTTGGTACAAAGTGGTTGAATATGGAAGACTTAAAGCTAAGCAAAGCAAGCCAGACTGTGAAAGACAGGCTTTGTACGTCTCCACTCAATACATACAGAAAGTCTGCACTATATAGCAGAAACTGAAAGTTTGAAAGGTGTAGTAGGGAGGAAAACTGTAGAGACTAGAGATAGCAAAGACAGGGGTAATATGGGGTAGATATAGGAAGAAGGAGGACAGAGGAAGAATGCGTTTAATTGACTCAAAAATGAAAAGTTATTTGCTCATGGTAATGTATATGGTCAAGTCTTTGTCTTGACATGCACCATATTCATGCTGGAAAATGCAAAGTTGTACACTGTAAAGATATATAGTGATTACATGTAAATTTAAAGAATAAATTTTTAAGATAAGATTAAATGTGGCACATATACACTGTAAAATACTACTCAGCCATTAAAAAAATGAGACTCTAGCAGTTGAAGAAAGTATAAACAGATATGGAATGTTTACAGTAAAGTGAAGCAAGCCAGACTATGAGAGGCAGTGCATGTCCCCACTTAATACACACCAAACGTCTGCACTCTATGGCAGGACTGAAATACTGGTCACGTGAAACCTATTCCTGCTAAACATTCCAGAGGTCTCTAGATCCTGCTCTTTCAACTCACGCGGGGAAAAGTCAGTCAAGTCCTGGATGCCACCTACCCCTCTCTATTGCCTCACACCTGATCACCCCAGGTGTGTGGAATCGCCAACTTTAAGAAAAGGGTGGCATCAACTAACTATGCACCCACTACACAGAAATAATTTTCTGAATATTTTAATGACGTGCAGAAATGTTTGTGATACATAGCGTGCAAAACGATTATGGAAATTGTAGAGCCAGTGCAGCTTCTTTGCTTGTCCTAGGACCGCACATAGCTCACCTTGGCTTGACTTTGCAGCTATGAAACACATCCCAGTGTCTCTGTAAGGAGGGCCTGCATGCACATCACAATAAAACCGCAACGGAGTGTTGAGAATCTAGTAGGTAGTACTCCATAATACTCGGAAGAAAGGAGTCAACCCTCATGGAACAGTAACAGTGCATTCCTCAGTAACTGCTAAATGTTCTACCTTGTAATGGAACTTAAGACCAGACCTCTGGGACCTTCTGTAAATTTAGGGAGAAGTGATGAGAGACGGTTTTAGCTAATTAACCAGCTTCTCTTGGTGGCCAAATTAAGATAGTTTCCTGTTCCAGAATGCCACAGTCTAGCTAAGAGAAAGATACTCATAAATAAAACAGTGAGTGTGAGGTGAAATACAAGTTTTCAAAAAGTTATTAGAACATGCATATTTTGAAACACCTCATGAATTTCAGAATTTTCTTTTTGCACTAAAATATAGTCATACTTTAATTCTATTTCTTCATGAACCTGAAGTGCCTTCATATGCTGTGAAAAATACTTCCTTTGGTGTATGAACAGGTACACGTCACACTCAAACAGATATTAAGGATCCCCTTCACTCCCTCCCCTACTGGCCGACAGCAGTGTTCAAAAGCAACTTTGGGACTGTGTTCCTTGAGTCAGGATGCTTCAAGAAAATGGCCAGAGGGGGGAAACTTGCTTTCCTTTTCTTTGACAGGCAACTCCTTTTCAGGAAAGCATTTTAGTTTCCTGCCTTGCAAGCTTCCCTTGAAAGTCTTCATTGAACTGAGCTGATTTCTCTCTCTGCTTTGGTGCAACTAGCTCCGAAGGCAGCCTGCTGTGTGGTAATTAATGCTTGATCACTACACAAAGCAAAACTTAAATGAAAATATTGTTTAGCTTTTTAAACTATTAGAAGACAACTAAGAGGAAGGATGGATTAGGACCCAGAGATTTTATTCTTGTCTAGCAAGAAAAATAAAAATCATTTATTTTAGGAAATTGCAATCTCATTACTTCCATGAGCCTAAAAGAACTACTACGTTTCCCATTCCTTTCATTCTCTGACTCTCGAAACTTTTGTTTTATTAAGAACACAGTTTTCTATGGGGCTGAGTGGTAGCCCAGTGATAAAAATTAAGAATCTCTGCAAGGCTGGCCCATGATCTATGGAAATCTGTCTGAACACCTCGGGTGGGCTCGTGCCTGAGACCTGGGGCTGGCCGAGGCTAGGTGGATCACCCCCTCAGAACCCTGTGTCTGGGGGAGCGGGGCTGTTTCTTTGTGTGTGTGTCTCTCTTGCTCATGAACTGAGTCGATTAATAAACTTTTTTAAACAACACAGAGTTTCAATTTCATTTGTTTACATCATCCAGTCCTTGGGATATAGCGGGTACACACGCTTGTATGATCTAAATTTTAAAATGTGCCCTTTTTAATGGCGGAACATTCTGTATTTCATATGTGATAAAATGCTTTAAGCATGTCATCATGCTTTCAACTACTCTTGTTGCTGCAGCGCCTTGTTCCATGAAATGAGGATAGCACTATCTTCATTCTGACCGCAGCCTACACTGTTACTCAGTCCAGCCTGCGGACTTGCTACTTGTGCAACTAAGTTGATATGTTGTAGTCGATGTCCTGTAATTCATTCCTATCCTACTGAGGGTCTGTGAGTGTGTTTTCTAGTACCTTAAATATTTCTTTGAATTTAATGGACTAATCCTATAGATACACGGTATGAAAGTGTATGAATGTCATCACAGAACTCATGTAGCTGAAAAGGTAACTACTTTTTCATTCTAAAAATTAAATCTTGACCCCCCACATAGCAAAATAGCACACTACTTGGTCCAGTCCCTCCTAGGTAATACCATCAGTATTTGGACTCTGGAGATACAGTTTGTCATCACAGCGTTGGTGTCGGGGATTCCAAGACCTTAGGCACATTCAGCCCACTGCTCCACCCACGGTGGGTGCTCCTCCTGCCTCCCCTTTGCAGAAACCAACATCGATCCTATTCCCACAAGTTGTTAGATCTGCAATCCCACCAGGGCCTCAGTTGCCAGAATCGCTTAGCATCCTTCAAGTCTTCTCTCTCAGCCGTTTTGTAACCCTTCTGGGCCCTTGGTAACTCCAAGCCACTTCACTAACAAGGGTCGGAGGGCAAAAGCAATCAAATGATCACTTGTCAGTTCTGTGTATGTATTTATTATCAGGGAATGTAGTGGTATCTCATTTAGTTTTAAGTACCATTTCCCTTATGAGCAAAATACGTTGAACATGTTTTCACATGATTATTGGCCATTCATACAATTGTTGAAGGTCAGATAAAATGTTGCCTGTGTAGGGATAGGTCCCATGTTAAGTGGTTAAGAGAGCCGGTTCCCACACGGCTGATCTGTTTGACTCTTAGCCCTGACAGCTTAAAAGATATTGGGTTGTCGGGAAAGTCATGATGCGTTTTTGCATAGAAAAACAGAAAAAATACGTCATGACTTTTCTGACAACCCAGTATCCTGGGTACATGTGTGTGCCTGCCCCAAATCCTGATGGGATGGAGAAATGAATGGCTATACCCACTCGGGAGGCACCTTCTCTCTCTTTCTCTGGTGAGTGCACATATCCTTTGGGGGAAAAAAAAATGCCTATTTGTATGGAGTTAACTTGTCTTCTGTCCGGTGTCCTTCCCCTTCAGTCTGAAAAATCTCATAGCATGATCTAATCCTCCAGGCGTGTGCACGCGTGCCCGGCGTGGCCCGGTCCTCCCAGGAACCTGGGGCTGTGAGCACTGTAGTGTCACAGCGCTGCTGCCTCATCATGGCTACCTGGGGGTCGGATTGCTTGGAATTTAACTTACCCAGTGTTTGTTAAATTTTGGAATAAGGAAGTCACTTTTTTAACCAAATTAGGGGGTTTCTGGCCATTATTTTTTCAAAATTTCTCTGCCATCTGAGACTCCAGTTAGGTTGCAACAGTTGATAATATCTGCAGGTCTGTGAATCCTTATCATAATTCTCTCTTCTTCCAACCCCTCCTCCTACTAGTCTCCCTTCCGCTCCTCCTCTTCCTCCTTCACCTGTGTGGTCACGGCGCTGCTGCCTCATCATGGCTACCTGGGGGTCGGATTGCTTGGAATTTAACTTACCCAGTGTTTGTTAAATTTTGGAATAAGGAAGTCACTTTTTTAACCAAATTAGGGGGTTTCTGGCCATTATTTTTTCAAAATTTCTCTGCCATCTGAGACTCCAGTTAGGTTGCAACAGTTGATAATATCTGCAGGTCTGTGAATCCTTATCATAATTCTCTCTTCTTCCAACCCCTCCTCCTACTAGTCTCCCTTCCGCTCCTCCTCTTCCTCCTTCTTTTCTTTACAACCACCTTTTTTTCTCTGTTCTTTGGATTGGGTTATTTTTACTAATATTTCCTTAAGTTTCTTGTTTTTTCTTTTCTTTACAACCACCTTTTTTTCTCTGTTCTTTGGATTGGGCTATTTTTACTAATATTTCCTTAAGTTTCTTGTTTTTTCTTTTTTTTTTTCATTCCCCATACCTATTTGTTACTGAGCCTTTAACTTATTATCTAGTTTCCCTTTTCACATTTTGGATTTCTTTTTATTTCATTTGCATGCTTTTGTTGAGATTTCCTACTGTTTACTTATTAAAATCATGTTTCTTTTAATTCCTTGAACATATTTACAATGACTGGTTTGAACATTTTGACCAACAAATTTACTTAAATCTGCCTTACTTAGCATTAGTTATTTCCAAGTGCAGGTAACATGTTATTGCTCCCATACATATCTAGTGATGTTTCCTTAAAACTGTACATTGTAGCTGAAATATTAGTGACTGGCTGGACTCTGGTAACCAAGTAACTTGTCCGAACTTAACCTTTAAGCTTCCTCCTCCCTGAGATCTATAGAAAACAACATTCACGCTCAGTCCTCAGTCCTTAGTTCCTAGCGTGCCTCTTTCATCCTGGTCCTGTGAGGATCTCCTTTCTACTTAGGTTGCTGTGCATGAGTTTGTAAAGTTACTCAGTAAAGAAAGAAGAGAGATCACAAGTACGCATTTCAAATACTCTTCTCTGTTGTCTCTTTCTGTTTTTCCATTTGTTCTCATGGTTTTTGCATGTATGAATATTTTAGCAGCCAGATAAAGATTTGGGAAGTTAATGCTTGTATTTTGGATTTTATTACTTCTGGGATCACCTTGTTTTCAAAACTTTCTATTAAATTAATAATTGTTCTATTCTAGCCCTGAGCTTATCCTTAGCCACATCAAATTGATGATGGTGTGGTTTTCTACATCCAAAGTCACAGGAATTTGTGAAATGCCCTCTGGCAAGAATAATACAAATTTACTATTTTAAAAAAATATTTTCTGGGACCAGCAGTTAGTGTAATGGCTATGTCGCTG
>NW_006160015.1:374620-399341 GCF_000334495.1 Tupaia belangeri chinensis
TATATATATATATATATATCTTGATGTATACAATGTATGTATACAATATGTATTTTATTTATATATATATATATATTTCTTTTTTAAGAGATATTTTTGCTATAGCACACATGTGCTTGTTGGAGAGACAGAGATAGAGAGACAGAAAGGGAGAAATCACCCTCCAGGGTGGATGGTCACACCACAATCCCTTTTCCTCCGTTCTCTTCTCGGGATTTTGGGCATCCACACACATGTACCTGGCGTGAGTCTAAAGCCACTGGGTCTAGGACTTGAACTGTGGTCAGCCATGTGGGAGTCCAATGATATAACCATTACACCATTTGCTGGTCCTACAATATATACACTTTCGTCAATAGACAACTTCAAGTTTTTTGTTTGTTTCTTCCCTTTGGACTTCACACCCACCCTCTACCACCCACTCTCTACCATCCAACCTCCTCCCGTATAGTTTCTGGTGCTACACATATTTTCTCTAGTATCATATCTTCAGATATTTCAACTTCTGTCAGAAAGCGCAGATATTTAGTACCTATTTTTGGAAATATACAATGTGTATCTTTTAAAGTCTGGCTCACTTTGCTCAACATTAAATCTATGTCCATCCACTTTGAATCACATGATATGGCCTTACTGTTTTTTATAGCAAAGTAGTATTCTGTATTCTATAGTATATATGTGCCACAGCTTTTCAACCCAGTCATCAGTTTTTGGATTTTTAGGTGGATTCCATGTCAAAGTCAAGTATAAAATCAAGGATATTACCACATACATAATTTTCAACAAAGAACTTTACTTTCTTGTGTCTGTTAAATGCATTTTTTCTGAGTCTCTTTCATCTACCTTGCACTATCCACCCACCTCCCATATAGTCTCTGGTACCTATACTTGTCATCCCCACTTTAATGTTCTCAAATCTTTCAATTTCTGCCATGGAGTGCAAACATACCATGTACATTGAGGGAGGGCATATGATATTTGTATTTCATAGTTTGGGTTATTTCTCTTAGCATTATAGATTTTAGATTCATCCACTTTGTATCAAATGACAGTCTTGTTCTTTATGCCTGAGTAATATTCCATAGTGTGTATGTGCCACATTTTTTAATCCATTAACCAGCTTTTGGGCATGCAGCCTGATTTCGTGTCTTAGTGATTGTGAATAATGCTGCAATAAGTATGGATGTGCATATGTCTTTCTGACTGGATGTCTTCCTGTTATTTGGGTAAATACAAAGGAGTGGGATTACTAGGTCATATGATAGTTTTATTTGTAACTTTTTGAGGAAACTCCATATTGTTTTCCACAGTGACTATGCTAGTTTACATTCTCACCAACAATGCAGAAAGGTTCCTTTTTCACTACAGCCTTGCCAGCACTTGTTCTTTGTTTATAGTCATTCTGACTGGCACTGGTGACAACTTATAGTGCTTATGATATACATGTCCCTTATTATAAGAGATGCTGAACATTTTTTCATATGTGTTTTGGTCATTTGTATATCTTCTTTTACGAGTAATCTATTTAGGACAGCAGATGGCATAATGCTTATGTCACTGGACTTCCAAATGGCTGACCGAGGTTCAAGTCCTGGACACAGAGGTTTGAAACTCACACTGGGCACATGTGCATTAATACCCAAAATCCCAAGAGGAGAATGGAGGAAGAGGGATTGCAGCTTCACCATGCCTCCAGGAGGAGTGAGTTCTTGCTTTCTGTCTCTCTGTCTTACTCTATTTCTCCAGCAAGTGCTCACACCCTACAGCAAAAAGTATCTTTTTTTAAAAAAAGGAGAGTTTTTATTCAACTCATTTGCCAATTTTTAAATTGCATTATTAGCTTTTCTAGTAAACTGCTTGAATTTCTCACACATTTCTAGTTATCATTTATCTGACGTATAATTTGAAAATATTTTCTCCCATTTCATGGGTTGTCTCTTCACTCTATTTATTGTTTCCTTTGCTGTCCAGAAACTTTTTAGCTTGCTGTGTTATATTATCATCCCACTTGTCTATTTTGAAATTGCTGCCTGTGTTTTAGGGGTTTTATTTAAGAAATCTTTGCCTACTCTAATATTGTGATGTAGCTCCCTTGCATTTTCCACAAGTAGTTTTATAGTTTGGGGATTTACATTTAGAACTCTTACCCATTTTTGAATTTATTTGTGTTAATGCTGAGAGAAAGGGGTCCAGTTTCATTTTTCTGTAGGTGAATAGCCAGGTCTTCCAGCACCATTTGCTGAAAAAGCTTTTTTTTTTTTTTCTCCATATCAAGTTTAATTGTATTGTGTTTGGAAAAGATGCTAGATGTGCATTCTATACTTTTAGGGCTTGTTTTGTGCCCTAGTATGTGCTCAGTCTGAAAATGGTCCATGTGGGGCTGGGGTAAATGTATATTGTGTGGTTGTTCAGTGAAATAGTCTCTGAATGTGTTTCAGGTCCATTTGGTTTATGGTATCATTTAGCTCCTGCGTCTCTTTGTTTATTTCATCTAGATGACCTGTCCAGTGATGTCAGTGAGATGTTGAAATCCTCAACAATTACTATGTTGCTGTCTTGTTTCTCTTTATAACTAGAAGAAAAAAAAATATGTATATTTATGTGAGTGTGAGTGTGTGTGTGTGTGTGTGTGTGTATAGTTTTATGTTTTGGGGTCTTCTGGTATTAGGTGCATAGATACTTACTATTGTTATATCTTCTTGGTGAATTAATCTCTTTAGTACTGTATAGTGTCTATCTTTGTCTCTTTACAGTTTTTATCTAGAAGTCTATTTTGTCTGATATCAGTATTGGGACTTCAACTTTTCTTGGTTTCTGTTTGCAAGAAATGGCTTTTTTCAGCTCTTCACTTTCAATCTATGTATGTCTTTATTAAAGAGGTGTGTTTTTTGTAAACAACATATAGAAGGATATAGAAGGGGCTTTTTGTATCCATTCAATCTGTGTCTTTTAATTGGAAATTTAGTCCATTAACATTCAACATTATTGTAGATATATGCAGACATATCCTTGTCATTTTGTTAGCTATTCTTTTTTTTTTTTTTTGGAGAGGTTTTTTGCTATAGGGCGTGTGTGCTCGCCAGACAGACAGAGAGAGACAGAGAGACAGAAAGCGAGAAATCACCCCCCAGAGGGGATGGCCACGCCACAATCCCTTCTCCTCCATTCTCCTCTCAGGATCTTGGGCACACACATACGCGCGCCTGGCGTGAGTTTTAAGCCACTGGGTTCGGGGTGCGAACTGCGGTCAACTACGTGGGAGTCCGGTGACATAGCCATTACACTAACTGCTGGTCCCCTTGTTAGCTATTGTTTTATTTGTTCTGTGTTCTGTTATTTGTCTTTTATTTCTTGATGTAATACTCCCTTAAATACTTCCTGAAGAGCTAGTCTAGTGTTGGTGAATTCTTTCAGTTTTTGTTTATTTGGAAATTATTTTATTCCTCCTTGCTATTTGAAGGATAATCTTGCTGACTATTCTATTCTTGGCTGATTTTTTTTTTCCTTCAGATTTGTAATAGCTTCTCATTCCTTCCTGGCCTGCATTATTTCTGTTGAGAGAACTGAGGTAAGTCTAATGAGGTATCTTTTATAAGTAACTTGATGTTTTTCTCTCTCCATTTTTAGAATATCATCTATGTCTTTGACTTTTGCCAATTTGGCTCTGATGTGTGTTGGAGCAGATCTTCTTGTGTTGATCTGTTTGGTATTTTTTGTATTTCCTGGATCTGGATTCTGTATGTCTCTCTAAACTTGAACACCTTTAGACAGTGATTTATGAAAGAAATATTCTATGCCTTTATCCATCTTTTTGCATTCTGAAATATCCATTACACAGATATTTGGCTTCTTAATGGTGTCTAAACTTATGTGTATGTTGTATTTTTTTACCTGGTCTAATCTACTGTTGACACTTTTGAGAGATTTTAATTTCCTGTATTTTATTCTTCATCTTCAAAAGTTTTGTTTGATTTTTTTTGTAGGGTGTCTTTCTCTCTTTTACTCACCAGAATGTGTGTGTGCTTGTGAGAGAAAGTCAAAGAAAGACAGAAGGAGAAGGAGAAAGCATTCCCTAGGGGGATGGCTACATGGCAATTCCTTCTTGCCCATTCTCCTCTCAGGATTGTGGGTACATATGCACACATGCCATGCCACCAGCTGGCTCGCTGGTGTCTATCTCTTTATAGAGTTACTCCTTTATGTTGTGGAATGATTTTCTTATTTCTGTGAATAGATTGTTTTCTCTTCTAGCTCATTGAGCTTTGTTATGATGTATATTCTGAATTACTTGCCAACATTTCTGTGATTTCCTAATGCTTTATCCATTGTTGGTAAGGATTTATTGTGCCCTTTTAAGGGAGATATCTTTCTTTCTTTTTTTTTTTTTTTGGTATTTCTTGTGTCTCTGCATTGATTTTTTTAGGCATTTGGTAGAGTACTCACTTAGTAAGGGTGGCTTATGGTCTTTGGGGTGAGTCCCTGAGCTACTGAGATCTTTTACCCATTAGTAATCCCCAGTAGGAGAAATGAATGTAGCATTTTTTATTGACATTTTCTAGGAGGGTGGGATGAGTCTAATGGGAGTAACTCTTGTTCGCAGCCGCTGCCCTACACAGCTGCCGCCTTAGTGGATCCGCATTCTTTTAGGATTATTGTAAAAGTTATGGTAAGGCTGGGGTGCCTTTATGGGGTATCGGGGTATGGCAATAAGGCCCATGGCAGAGAAACTGAGTGCAGGCCTATACAGTAACACAATGGAGGTGAGGTCCAGAACTCGTAAAACTGTTGACCTTGCAAACAGTTCTCCTCAGCCGAGTCCTTGCTCTAGGCCTGAGGGGCAGTTCTTTCATACTCAGCTTGTGTTAACTGCATGGCCCCGTCAGTCATGGAATGATTTTCTGATTTCTGTGAATAGATTGTTTTATCTTCTAGCTCATTGAGCTTTGTTATGATGTATATTCTGAATTACTTGCCAACATTTCTGTGATTTCCTAATGCTTTATCTATTGTTGGTAAGGATTTATTGTGCCCTTTTAAGGGAGATATCTTTCTTTCTTTTCTTTTTTTTTTGGTATTTCTTGTGTCTCTGCATTGATTTTTTTAGGCATTTGGTAGAGTACTCACTTCTTCCTAATTTTAGAATAGAACCTGTGATGTCAGGGGAAGAAGGACAGCCTGTCTGGTTCACAGCTTCATTGATGTGTACATGTCTATGGGGAAGGCGATAGTTCCCTCTCTGCAAGTATTTCCATCCCTGAACCCTGATGCTGGCAGTGGGGCTTCATTGCAGCCTGCTCGTTCTCTCTCAGGTTCATAGTTCCAGTACGGGGCAGACGGGGGATGTGTGGCAAAAGCTCCCTCCCAGGTTATTATCTCAGTTCCTGGACACTGAGTCCCAGTGGCTTGCATCCTGCTTTGTCTCGCTCAGGCTTGCGGTTCTGGCAGCACCTGGGGCAGGGAGGTGACAGTTTTCTTCCCAGCAAATACTATAGCTCCCAGACCCTGAATCCTGGAAGCCCAGCATGGAAGACGGTGGCAGCAAGGCCAGGTGCCCCACGGCAGCTGCTCCTGGCAGCTTTTTCCTGAGGAGGATTTAAAAAATCATTCGAGGTGACATGCAATCTAAACCTATGCAGCAAGAAGTATGAAGGCCAGTAGCAGTGGCAGCAGCAGCTATGGTGACGGCCACTGTGCCCGGAGAACCTATATTACCCACTCCTAAGTCCTCACATAGACAACACACACACACACACACACACACACACACACACTGACTTGGCACACACTCACCACCATTTTTCTTAAATTTACTGTTTTTCTATTACAGTTGCAATTTTTCAGAAGTAACCATTTATATTTTTTCTGACTTTTTACTTTTTGAATCAATTGTTCATATTTTGTCCAAGTTGTCTAATTGTTATCTAATTGTTATCTAATTGTTATCTTACATATCCATTCTGATGCCATTGTCTAAAGATCTTTTAACTTACACTTTCCTAAAGAATTATTTAATTGTATTTATTATTATTTTTATTTTTAATTGCTACAGGATACATGAGCTCAGCAGAGAGAGAGAGAGAGAGAGAGACAGAGAGAGAAAGAAAGGGAAAGTGAGAAAGCAAGCTGCCCAATCCGGGACTTGAAACACAGTAAGCCGTGTGGGAGTCCAACACCGTAACACCACCACCTGCTGGCCCCAATATTTCAACTTTCTATAGGAGTTTTTACCGTATCTTAGTAAGATATGTGTATGATTAGTGCATTTGGGAGGGAGTACTTAAGGAGACCAAGCTAAAAACATGTAGTGGGAATTTATCTTCAAAAGTTTTAACTGTATGTAGGGAATATTTGGAGTTTTAGATCTTGATATTTAAGGTCAAGGTTCAGTACTCAAAATCCTTTTCCTTTCTCAACAATAGGTTTTCAGTATTGCATTTCTGGAAGATTTTTTTAAATCATATTTGAAATTTAATTGGCGTAATTGTTTTCTCACATTTCTATTCCATCCTTCTATTAGGCAAATGCCTATTCTTTGAGACAATGAAGGTTAATTCAGACACATGGAGTTCACTACAGCAAAAAGAAAAAAAAGAAAAAAGTGACTAAAAATTTAGTTTATATTAACGCAATCAATATTATTATATAATTATATAGCATATTTCTTTTATTAGAATTTTTAAATAACTTTTATTTTTTTGGAGAAGTTTTTGCTATAGGGCGTGTGTGCTCGCCAAAAAGACAGAGAGAGACAGAGAGACAGAAAGCGAGAGATCACCCCCCAGGTGGGATGGCCACGCCGCAATCCCTTCTCCTCCGTTCTCCTCTCGCGATCTTGGGCACGCATGCATACGCATGAGTTTAAGTCACTGGGTCCAGGACTCAAACCACCATTGACTACATGGGAGTCCAGTGACAGCCATTATGCCAACTGCTGGTCCCAGAATTTTTAAACAACTTCAAAATATAAGTTTCCCTGGAGCATCTAACAACACTCTGGTGCATTGCTCTGCTTTAAACTAGTTTTCTTTAGGAGAGGCCTAGGTATCTATTCCTCCCTCACGTTGCCTCTGCCGGTATCTCCAGCGGTGGCATCCAGAGAGGATGCAGCTCTGCAGCTTCAGCTGTGGTATCCGTTTCCTGATGTGAAAAGCACATCATGCTTTCTTGCAGCTGGTTGCTGCTATTGCAGTATTTCTGTGCTCTGAGTGTGGAATTGTACAGACATGTTTACCCATCATTTAATCCATAATCTAGCAATTCCGTCTGAAAAACTCATCCTTTATTCTCCGGTAGGGCTTCCATTAGCTTTCTGACACCCACTGACAGTCTGTCGTTGAGGTTAATAGTGAATGCTCCTGGTGTCTATTATGGTTGGATCAGAGTTTGTCCTCAGAAATTTTGTTTTGGAATTTGATGTTGGGAGGTAGTGAAGTTTCGTGAGCAGTTATTGGATCATGGTGATTGCATGACAGAGGCAAGATTCTTGTGAACATAGGTTAATAATGCATTATAAGATCCAGTGAGTCCGGAAACCAGCAGTTAGCGTAGTGGCTATGTTGCTGGACTCCCACGTAGTCGACCGTGGTTTGTGTCCCAGACCCGGTGGCTTAGAACTCACGCCGGGCGCATGTGCATGCATGTCCAAGATCCCGAGAGGAGAATGGAGGAGAAGGGATTGCAGCATGACCATCTCCCCTGGGGGGTGATTTCTCGCTTTCTGTCTCTATGTTTCTCTCTGTCTGTCTGGCAAGCGCACATGCCCTATAGCGAAAAACTCTCAAAAAAAAAAAAAAAATCCAGTGAGTCCCAGCTCTCATGAAAGAAAGTTAGTTCTTAAGGGAGCTGTTTATTATAAAAGAATGATCAGTCGAGATCTCTCTCTCTCGCTCTCTGCATGTGCCCTGCATTCTCTGTGCTTCTCTTAGCCATGCTATAGGCCAAGGACTTCGGATTCATCAGTCACCAGAATCACAAGTTTCTAAATAATTCTCTACCTTCTTTATAAAATGACCCAGGTTCAGAGATTTCCACTGGGTTGTCAGAAAAGTTGTGACACATTTTTTTTTTTTTGGAGAGGTTTTTGCTGTAAGGCGCGTGCGCTCGCCAGACAGACAGAGAGAGACAGAGAGACAGAAAGCGAGAAATCATCCCCCAGGGGGGATGGTCATGCCGCAATCCCTTCTCCTCCATTCTCCTCTCGGGATCTCGGGCACGCACGCACATGCACCCGGCGTGAGTTCAAGCCACCGGGTCCAGGACTCGAACCGTGGTCGACTACATGAGAGGCCAGCGACATAGCCATTACACTAACTGCATGACACATTTTTTGCAACAGATTGCACTATTCAATTTTGGAAGTACTAGAGTCATTTGCATCTATGTTATTGGTATGTCATTTGACAGCTAACAGTTCTAGCTTAGTTTTTTAAAAAAGTGATTTGGCTGAGTTTTGGAAAAGTTCTAGATAGAAGACCAAACTGCGTTTTGGCCATATTTTACTATTTTACTTCAGTAGAAGGAAGAATGCGTGTCAAGCCTGTGGGAAGTTGCACAAAGTTTATGGTGACAATGCTCTACAGGAACGTCAGTTCCAATGATGGCTCAGGAAATTCTGGGCTGGTGGTTTTGATCTCAATGACGCTCAATCAGGGCAGCCCACTGAGGTTGATGACAACAAAATAAAGGCATTGATTGAGTCAGACCCTGTTACATGACACGAGAGATTGCAGAAACTTTCAACATCCATCATTCAGGCATTCACAACCACCTAAAGAAGCTGGGATACATAAGTAAGCTCCAACTCAAAGAAGCTCACTTGGTGGCACATATAAACATCTGCGATACACTCATTCAACATGAGGAAAATGATCCATTTATATTATATTATACATCATAATCTTGTTTACATTACATTGAATCACATATAACTTTACAGTGTATTGCATTTCTTTTTCCAGAAGGAATGCCATGCATATCAGTCAATACAGAGACATTAAAATTCCCATATCATCATCCAATAGCTTTTCATTTTTTCCAAATTATTATTATTATTCCAATTATTTTTTTAAACAATCACTATCACTTTGCTTGTAAAAAGACTTTACCCAACATGAAATACTTCTCAGACCAATCCAGCTGAGATTACTATACATGTCATCATCAACAGGTAATTAACCATATCTGTGTCCTACTAATGTCATGTCTCTCTATTTGTTCTCTTGCTATCTTCCTCTATACTCTTCTACTGGCCCAATGATCTTTTTTTGGAAGTGGCTGATAATTGGTGATGCAAAGCGGATTGTTTACAACAATGTGGTGCACGAATGGTCTTGGTCCCAATGATTCACTTCAAGTGACATTGAAACAGACATTCATTAGAGAAAGGTTATGCTCTCATTGCAATGGGATTTAAAGGCGCTCTTTTGTTTGTTTGTTTTTTGGAGAGGTTTTTGCTATAGAGTGCATGTGCTCTCCAGAAAGCGAGAGACAGAGAGACAGAAAGCGAGAAATCACCCCCAGGGGGGATGGCCATGCCGCAATCCCTTCTTCATTCTTTTCTTGGGATCTTGGGCATGCATGCACATGTGTCCGGCATGTGTTTGAGTCACCAGGTCTGGGACTCAAACCGCGGTCGGCTACATGGGAGTTCAGCAACATAGCCATTACACTAACTGCTGGTCCATAAAGGTGCTATGCTTGTCAGGCTCCTACTAAAGAATCAATCAGTTTGAATGTGTACTGTCTGTAATAGGACAGCTTGAATGAATCTCCTTCCATAAACATTCAGAGCTCATTAATTGCAAAGGAGTTGTGTTCCACTACAACGAGAGACCACACGCAAGTCTGATCACCCATCAAAAATTAGTGGAGCGTGGATGGGATATGTCGCCACACCCACCTGATCTTGCACTGTCAGACTTCCACTTGTTTCACTCTCTTCAAAATTCCTTGCATGTTGGGGAACCAGCAGTTAGCGTAATGGCTATGTTGCTGGACTCCCACGAAGTCGACCGCAGTTCACGTCCTGGACCCGGTGGCTTAAAACTCATGCCGGGCACTTGTGTGTGCGTGCCCAAGATCCCGAGAGGAGAATGGAGGAGAAGGGATTGCGGCATGAACATCCCCTCTGGGGGGTGATTTCTTGCTTTCTGTCTCTATGTCTCTCTCTGTCTGTCTGGCGAGCGCACATGCCCTATAGTGAAAACCTCTCCCCCAAAAAAAAAAAAAAAACTCCTTGCATGTTATGACATTCAATTCAGATGAGGCTGTAAATCAGCACCTTGTTCAGTTTTTCGCTGATAAAGACAGGTCCATCTATGAACGAGGAATTATAAAGCTCACTGAAAGATGGCAAAAGGTTATTGAATAGAACAGGCAATCTATCATTGATCTTTATTCTTTGTATAAATAAATGACCTTTGAAAAAACAGAACAAATACACCATGACTTTTCCAACAACCCAATATTATCAACACAAAAATGGATGGAGGTAGCATCCTGTCTAGATACTGTCACCAAACAACTCTATCTGTAACTGTTGTGAGTGTTCGATGACAACAGCAACTACACTCTTCTTTAAGTCGGTTATGTTATGAAATTTTTGCCTAGAGATATCTAAGAATTACAAAAATAGAATAAATCCCTAGCCTTCGTACTGTAAGGCAAGACAGCCCAAAGCTCCCTATGAGATATGACTGGGGGCCTCCTCCAGCTAGTCCCATGTTGTGCTTAGCTTATTGTTTGCTTTTGCCTGCACACTCACCTGTTTCAGTAGTTTTTCTTCCTGAGTGCATTCTCTCCATATATCATTATAGAAGAAGCACCATTTCTATCTCTGATTCCAGGGAACTCTTAGTTCGAGTGGAACACAGTTATTCCTGTAGAGAGACATTGTGCTTCATATCACACGAAAATCAAAGAGACTTTTATCTGTAGGTTGTTGAAATACTGATCATTTCACTAATTATAACATTTTATTTCTTTGTTTTTATTATTCTTAAATTTTAATCACTGTACATACATCTCTTACAGAAAAATGGGTTTTCCCAGTATGAATACACTGGATATTAGTTCAGTTGGGAAGATATTACCATATACATTATCAACAAATAATTCTCCATTTTTATGTTCATTAAATGTTTTGCATGTATTCCCCCATTGATTCCCTTCCTCCCACCCCTTGCATTGTCTGTCTTTCTCCCAAATATTTTATAAAAATACGTTGTTATTTGTTTAAAAAAAAAAAACTCCAAAAATTTATACAAAAGCTAGTAAATTTGTATATCCTTCTTCAGGGAACTTCCCTTTCGTTACATGTAAGATGAGGATGATAACAATCACTTTGCAAATGTTTGTGAGATGAAATAGGCTACTATGGCTGATGCCAACTAGGAAACTACTCAGCTCATAGTGGGTGTTTTAAAAAAAATATGAGATGGGGCCAGCAGGTAGTATGGTGGTAAAAGTATTGGACTCCCAAGTAACTGACTGTGGTTTGAGTCCCAGACCCGGTAGCTTGCTTTCTCACTTTTCCTCACTCTCTCTGTCTCTCTCTGGTGAGCACACATGACCTGTGGCAAATTTAAAATAATAATAATAGTAATAAATAAAATAAAATAAATAATTCTTTAAAAAATATAGAGAGACTATTAGGGAGAGGTTTCTCAAGTTTTATAACATTGTAAACTTGGAAGAAAGACAGCAGTGGAGATACAGCTGGGTCTATTAAAAACAATAATTTTCCCTCCTAGGCTAAGAATTATTTCAAGAAAAAGTTACTAACTTTCAAAGTAAAATGCATTTGAAAATTATTCCTAGTAGGGACCAGCAGTTAGCATAATGGCTATGTTGCTGAACTCCTATGTAGTCGACTGTGGTTCTAGTCCCGGACCCGGTGGCTTAAACTCACACCAGGTGCGTGTGTGTGCCTGCCCAAGATCCCGAGAGGAGAATGGAGGAGAAGGGATTGCAGCGTGGCCATCTCCCCTGGGGGATGATTTCTCGCTTTCTGTCTCTCTGTCTCTCTGTCTGTCTGGCAAGCACATGCGCCTTATAGCAAAAACCTCTCCAAAAAAAAATTATTCCTAGTATAAATAAAACTCTATATAACAGTGAAATTAGAGTAGTCATGAAGTGGCATGAAGTGACATAAGCAAGATAGTGGAATATGAAGTTACAACCCTACTCACACAAAAACACAGATTTCACAGTGACATTAGTAATAAAATATTTTCATGAGAAGTTCAAAACCCAGGTAAGAAATGCAATATTCCATATGAGTATTGACATCAGCTACACTGAAAAGGGTGGGAACAATTTCACTTCACTTGCATGAGACCCTTCTGTGAGCTGGCGTGGCTCATCCCCATGACAGAAAGAGAAACTCCTCTCTGAGGAACACGATGAAGAAAGAGCTGGGCGACGACCCACACTTGAGCTTAGCCCTTAGACCGAGAAGCAATGGATGTCTATCCCAGGTCCCTGGCCTCTCAGTGTAACTCCTAAGTGACTGGCTTCAGCTTTTCCTTCCACAGAGCATTGAACAAACCAGCAGAGTCTGGATGCCTGGGGCCCTGCAGTTAGCATGAATCTGTAAGATTTGATAAAATTATATAACTGAGGATTCATGCTAAGGAGAACAGGGGAAGGTAGAGCGTGTCCCCAGGACCCCCAGGGTTCCAGAGAACTCCCCAAGGTCCTGGTTTTTGATTTCTCCTGTCATGAAATGCCTATGAAATCAACATAATCAGACACTAGAGTGAGCATGAGATTACAGGTCCCTGTGGGGAAGAATGACAAGAGACTGGATGCCTGAGGAAGCTAGAAATAAATGCCTAGAATCTGCAGCCGGGCTGACAGGTGACGATCTTTCCCAGTTAGATCAAGTCCTTAAAGACTGGTAGAAGGGATTCTTTCTTCAAATGCATAGACACCAAAGCAAAACCATAAGGAATAAGCAAAATCAGTAAATCACAATATAATAAACAGATCAAAATACATTTCTATTAACTTACAAAAAAGAAATTAAAATCCATGAATTACCTGACAAAATTTAAAATGATAGCACTGAATAATTTCAGTGAATTATAAAATAAAACAAATGGACAATTAAAGAAAAGTAAGAAAATGATACATAGGAAAAACAAGACTATTGATACAAATAATAAAGAAAACAGGCAGAAATTTTAGATTTGAAGTATGAAATAAGTAAAGAAAAACATTTATAGAGAGGTTTAAAAATAGATTTGATTAAACAGAAAAAAGAATTAATGAATTTTAAGATAAGTCATTTGAAATTATCACCAGAGGAGCAAAGAGATGAAAAAAAAATAAAAAAATAGGGTGAAGAAAGGCTAGGGGGATTGTGGGAACCATTGAACATATCAATATATTATATTATGAATGCCCCAAAGTGAGGAAAATAAGAAAGGAGAAGAAAGCTAATTTACATAAATAATGACTGAAAACATTGCAAATCTGAGATGGGAAATAGACATTCACATTCATGAAGTGCAGAAGATCTCAAACCAGAAAAACTAAGAAGTTAATACCATGATATATTATAGTCAAATTGTCAAAAGTCAAGAACAAAAATTTTGAAAACAGCAAAAAAAAAAAAGGTGATTTATCACATTCAAGGGAGCCCTCATAAAGCTCTCAGTGGATTTCTCAGCAGAAACTTTTCAGAACAGAAAGGAATAGGATAATACATTTAAAATGCTAATAGGAACAAAAAGGTCTGGATTTGTCCTGCTGTTGTAGACTTGTTATCTACTCATTCTGGAGTGACCCTGAAAAAGCATGGGGCAAACAATTATTAATTTAAGCCCTGATGAAAACCCAGTGTAGAAACCTAGAACAAAATAAAGGTTTTATTCTCTCATACATAGGTACCTAATTTCAGTAAAAACAAAGGAAATTATTTTAATAACCAACATTTCATTTATCAAGAATTTGAATGTTAGTCTAAAGAAAAACATAGCTAGTTAGTAAAAATAGTTTATCAACACAAACATATTATTACATTAAAAACAAGCCTAGAATGATGTTTGTGGTGATTTGCATTATTGTAATTAGAAACATTTGGCAACTTCTCTTTTTAGCTGCTTGAGCTGCTATACTGAATAGTTCTAATTCTGTTAAAGTTCATGGTTGCACGTAGTTCTTTAAATAGTTTTTAATTAGTTTTAATTTGGAAAAGCAACACTTTGGTGTTCAATGATGGAAACTGTCAAAATATTAATAAAGTATATACTTCATTTGTACTCATGTGGAATTTTATGATTACTTTCTGCTAATTCATAAATAGTTTCTTACTGAAAGTTTTAATTATTTTGCACAAAGTTCTACTGGTTGTGACAGATCAATTGCATCTTTATTTTGCATCTTTATTGCATTTTTTCACAATGTCCTTTTCTTTCAATGGCATTAATTTTTGGAGTAACAAAAACATATCAGCATCTCTACTATCTACAAATCTTGCATTATCTGGGATAATACTGTATTATGTACACTATGGAAAATAATAGTAATAGCTTTACCTCAGAAGTTAATATTAAGGATCAGGACAGGTCTTTAACCAATAGGATCATGATGAGGAAATGAATCTTCTTCTTATCTTTTCCCATCAGGAAGACTTTCCTAAAGAAGTTCATAAGGTCTCTCATTAGCCTGCTCTACAGGATTTAGCATTTAGCAATTCTTTTTGTTTTTTGGAGAGGTTTTTGCTATAGGGCGTGTGCGCTCTCCAGACAGACAGAGAGAGAGAGAGAGACAGAAAGCAGGAAATCATCCCCCAGCGGGGATGGTCATGCCACAATCCCTTCTCCTCCATTCTCCTCTCGGGATCTTGGGAACGCACGCACATGCGCCCGGCGTGAGTTTTAAGTCACCGGGTCCGGGACGCGAACCGCGGTCAACTACATGGGAGTCCAGTGACATAGCTATTACGCTAACTACTGGTCCAGCAATTAGCAATTCTTGATGTCAAGTAGTGGTTGCTCAGTAGTATAACTTATGTTTGCCTTCCATCCTTCTCTGGCTCACTGAACTGTTCTGTCATTCCTATTTTCATATAATTTTATTTCACAATATATTCATGACATATAGACTTTTGCACTTTCTGGGAAAAACAGTTAAAGAAACTGATTCCAGGATTTATCCTAGAAAGCAGTCTCAAGGTGGGATTTAGGGATTGGGTTATTTATCATTCTGATATAAGTGGGCGCCCATTACTCATCCATATTGTTCAGTCCTTCCTACCTGTATTACTGAAGCTATATAACTCTTAAATGATAATACTGTGCACCAACGTGAGAATAAAAATCTCCTAGGGCAGAAGTCTAAGAAAGGCCCCAAGACTCCCATGGACTTCACCCAGAGGAACATCATCAGGTTTGAGACAGGTCAAAGCTAGGAAGTGGGAGTAGGTAAGGAGGCTTGAGCCCCTTCCTGCTTGGTTATATGGAAAAAGAGATTGGGGCAGAAAATTTCCCACCCAGAATGTAGCAGGAGATTTCCAGTAGGGAGTTTCTAGCTGATTAGGACAATGTTTGATGTGGCCAATGAAATGGATCAGTGGGCCCAGCCACATTTGATACAGCCAATGAGATGAGAATAATCAGTGGGTGCAGTCAATGATCAACATACAGATTGAGGAGTTATAAGCCTCACAGACATAACTTGAGGAGTTTTAAACATCACAGACTATAACTACAGGGGCTCTTCCACTCAGTCGGCTTTTACTTCTTGGAGTGTACTTTAGCTTTTGCTTAATAAACCCCTCTATAAATTCACTGTTGGTGTGTCTCATTGAGATGTTTATTTCGAACATGAAGGACCCGGAAAGACATCATCTCTATCATCACTACCACCCCATGACAGGTTCTTATGACAAAGCACCAAAAAAATCCCTTGGTGACTCTGGCAAAGAGGGGAATAATCATCTCTATAAACATGTATACAGAACATTCTTCATAACAGAGGAGCATTTGACAGGGAAGAAGAAATTTTCTCACCTGGGGGAAGGACATTCTTCCCAATTTCACAGCCCGAAGGAGGAGAAGAAAGGAGAAGACTAAATCACTACAGAAGTGCTTGGGAACATCACAGGCCCAGTAAGAGACTCAGATTTAATTATGAGGGCATAGAAGTCTTCCTATTCCCTACGCCATGCCACCGTACCCACAGGGCTCAAGTATAACAGTACCAGATCATAGGTGAAGTGTAACAAGGCACAAACTCTTTCTGAGGTGGAGGACAAAAACAAGAAGGGAGACAAAAACAAGATCAATGGAGGACTTTGAAGCCTCTGGACCCTGAGCTACTCTAAATAGTAAACAGAGCCCAAGCTTTAGCCAGCTTAACATAAAATCTAGAAACAAGGCCCTAAGTATAACTGATATGTTAAAAGAGGACTTAAGGTAAAATAAATAAATAAATAAATCCAGTGAAATAGAAAAGTTATAAAAAGAGAAAAGAAACAAAACATACAATGAGTAGAAAATGGTTATGACTCTAAGGGGACTTCAAAACTTAGTGGAAAAAAATGGAATTAAAGCACAAGTTTATTTTGGTGCCAAAAAATTAAAATCTATGTACAATCCATGTGTATTTTTTCATAATACACATTTTTCATGTACTTTTTAAGATTCCTTTGTATGGTAGATTTATTTTTAGAATTACTTTGTCTAACTTTATCTGTATATTTTAATTTGACTAGAGAGGGACAAAGAGAGAGAAAGTGAGAAAATAAGTCAGCAGGTCCGGGACTCAAATCACAGCAGGTCATGTGGGAGTCCAGTGCCCTTAACTACCACGTCATCTGCCAGTCCCTGTATGGTAGATATTAATACAACTACATTAGTACTTATTTTATATAGTAATGATCTTAATACACCAAGCGAAAGACATAGACTGACAAAGTGAATTTAAACAAAGAGCAAATTGCATGATGTATAAAAATCCACTTTAAATATAAAAACCAAGACAAATTAAAAGTACAGGAATAAAGAAAAACATTCCAGGCTGGAACAGCATTATCCATTTCAGGCAAAGAAGAAATAAGAAACATTAACTGGCATAGAAGTGGCGCTATCTAATAATAGTGGGCCACTTCTTCAAGAAAAACAAGAAGGGAGACAAAAACAAGATCAATGGAGGACTTTGAAGCCTCTGGACCCTGAGCTACTCTAAATAGTAAACAGAGCCCAAGCTTTAGCCAGCTTAACATAAAATCTAGAAACAAGGCCCTAAGTATAACTGATATGTTAAAAGAGGACATAAGGTAAAATAAATAAATAAATAAATCCAGTGAAATAGAAAAGTTATAAAAAGAGAAAAGAAACAAAACATACAATGAGTAGAAAATGGTTATGACTCTAAGGGGACTTCAAAACTTAGTGGAAAAAAATGGAATTAAAGCACAAGTTTATTTTGGTGCCAAAAAATTAAAATCTATGTACAATCCATGTGTATTTTTTCATAATACACATTTTTCATGTACTTTTTAAGATTCCTTTGTATGGTAGATTTATTTTTAGAATTACTTTGTCTAACTTTATCTGTATATTTTAATTTGACTAGAGAGGGACAAAGAGAGAGAAAGTGAGAAAATAAGTCAGCAGGTCCGGGACTCAAATCACAGCAGGTCATGTGGGAGTCCAGTGCCCTTAACTACCACGTCATCTGCCAGTCCCTGTATGGTAGATATTAATACAACTACATTAGTACTTATTTTATATAGTAATGATCTTAATACACCAAGCGAAAGACATAGACTGACAAAGTGAATTTAAACAAAGAGCAAATTGCATGATGTATAAAAATCCACTTTAAATATAAAAACCAAGACAAATTAAAAGTACAGGAATAAAGAAAAACATTCCAGGCTGGAACAGCATTATCCATTTCAGGCAAAGAAGAAATAAGAAACATTAACTGGCATAGAAGTGGCGCTATCTAATAATAGTGGGCCACTTCTTCAAGAATACATAGCAATGCAAACTGTGTACGCACCTAACAACACAGCATCAAAATATGTGAAATGGTATCTTATAAACTAAGAGAAGAAATAGACAAACCCACTACTGGAGTTGATAATTTTAATACTTCACATTTAGTATTTGATATATCAAGTAGGCAGAAAATCAGTAAAAATATAGTTGAACTGAGCAGCTGTATTTATCTATCTGAGATTTCTTGTAATGCATCCAATAACAGTAAAATGCAATTTTTCTCAAGCTAATATGAAGCTTTCACTAAGATAGTTCACATTCTGGGTCACAAAACATATGTCAATCAATTTAAAAACTAGAAATCTTTAAAACTGTGTTCTCAGGCCCCAATGGATATAAACTAGAAACCAATAACAGACAGATAACTAGAATTCTCCAAATAATTGGTAATTGTCAGCATATTTCTAAATAACACATGGGTCAAATAAGATGAGTCAGAAGAAATTTTTAAATAATTTGAACTAAAAGAAATGAAAATACAACTTATCAAAATTTATGGGATATAGTGAAAGCAACACATAAAGGAAAATTTATGACACAAAATATATTAGCAAATAAGATCTATAATGTATATGAATATCAAGCCATGTTGTACACCTTGAATATATACAATCTTTATTTGTCAATTAAATATTTTAAATGTGGTGCCAGTAGGTGGCATCATGGTTCGGGTGCTGGACTTGCACATGGCTGATGGCAGTTTGAATCCTGGATCTGGAGGCTTGCTTTCTCACTTTCCCTCTCTCTCTCTCTTTCTCTCTGTCTCTCTCTTTCTGGTGATTGCACATGTCCTATAACAAAATTTTGAAAAGAATAATACATAAAACTAGATGAAATAATTCTAAAAACTATTTTAAATGTCGGGACCAGCAGTTGGCATAATGACTATGTCACTGGACTCCCAAATAGTCGACCATGGTTCGAGTGCGAAATCTGGTGGCTTAGTTACACTGGGTGCGTGTGCGTGCATGCCAAAAATACCAAGAGGAGAATGGAGGAGAAGGGATTGCAGCGTGATTTCTCCTGGGGCGTGATTTCTTGCTTTTTGTCTCTCTCTGTCTTTCTGGCGAGCACATGCGCCCTATACCAAAAACCTCTCAAAAAAATTTAAATGTATCGGTTCTCTGCCTTTTGGCTAAGATCAAGTGTAGTATCTGTTCTTATCAGTTTAATATCTGATACGTCCTCTATCCAAGGATAATATATTAAATGGATTTTTGGAATAGGGAGTTGGAATAGGGGCTTGCTCCGTCCACTCCATGCATCGACCTGGTATTGCAGTACCTCCAGGAATGGTGCACCAAAAAAAAAAAAAAATGTAAGATAGTAGAAAGATCTCAAATTAGAGAAAATTGAGCATGGGCACAGAAAGGAGAAAGTCATGTGGGAACCAGCAGTTAGTGTAATGGCTATGTCGCTGGACTCCCACATAGTCGGTAGCAGTTTGCGTCCCGGACCCGGTGGCTTAAAACTCACGCCGGACGCGTGTGCATGCGTGCCCAAGATTCTGAGAGAAGAATGGAGGAGAAGGGATTGCGGCGTGACCATCCCCTTGGGGGGGGTGATTTCTCGCTTTCTGTCTCTCTGTCTCTCTCTGTCTGTCTGGTGAGCGCAAACACCCTATAGCGAAAACCTCTCTCCTCCCCTCCAAAAAAAAAAACAAGAAAAAGAAAGGAGAAAGTCATGTGAAAACACAGAATAGTCAGTCAAACCTCACAGTGAGAAATCGGGCACTCTCCCCCTAAGAGCAGGCATAAGAAAGGGAACCTTTCTGTGCTGTGTATATTCAGCACATCACTGGAAGTCCTAGCTAGTGCAATAAAATAAGATACATCATCTGAAATGGTATATGAAAAGGCAAAGACCCATAATAATTACTACAAACTGAAGACAAACAAATTTAGAAGACTCCCCAGTACCCAATGTTTCAGATTACTATAAAGCTTCTAAAATCAAGCCAGTGTGGTATGAATTAAATAACAGACAAACATTGATGGAACAGGAAGGTATTTCTCCCAAATAGACCCTCTCAAATGTAGTCAACTGCTCCTTGACAAAGGATCAAAGGCAATTCAATGGGGAAATGGCAGCCTGTGAAAGAATGGTCCTGGAATAGCTGTACATTTGTGTGCACAATGAAACAAAACCAATTCTATAAACAGACACAAGCCTTTAGTGAATATCAATTCTTAATGAATCACACAATTAAATGTGAAATGGACAACTATAAAGCTTTTAGAAGAAAAAATAGGAGAAAAGCCAGGTTACATTAATTTGGTGGTGAGTTTTAGGAAAAATACATAAAACACATGTCCATTAAAAAATTGGCATGTCAGGGCCAGCAGATGGTGTAGTGGTTAAGGTGCTGGACTCCCACATGGCCAGCCATAGTTTGAGTCTTGGATCTGGCAGCTTGAAACTCACCCTCGGTGCATGTGCATGCATGTCCAAAAATCCCAGGAGGAGAATGAAGGAGAAGGGATTGCAGTGTGGCCATCCTCCCAGAGAGAGTTCTCACTTTTGTTCTCTCTCTCTTTCTCTGGTAACCACATGTGCTTTATGGCAAAGATCTAAAAACAATAAGATAAAAAGATATGTCGGACTTTGTTAAAATGAAAAACTTCTATGTTGTGGAAGACATTAAGAAAATTAAGAGGTAAATACAGACTTCGATAAAATATTTGCAAAAGACTTACCTGATGAAACATCTCTCCACTATATATACAAAGAATTCTTAGAACTTAACAATAAGCAAACAATCTGATTTAAAAATGGGTAAAAGATCTAAGTAGAAAACTTTCTGAAGAATATACACAATGATAGATAAACATATAAAGCAATGTTCAAGCTTACTTATCAGTAGGGAATTAGAAATTAGAAAAAAGTGACATCATCACATAATCTATTAAAATGAATAAAACCTAAAAAAAAAAAAAGGACAATTTCCATTACTGCAAAAGGTGTGGACCCACCGGAACTGTTATTCTCTGTTGATGAGAATGTAAAACACTGTAGTCACTTTGAGGGATAGCTGGCACTTTCTCATAAATCCAAGTACAGTCTTAGCATGTAAACTTGCAATTGTTTTGATCAAATGATTTAATCAAGTGATTTGAAAATGTCCACACTAAAACCTAAACATGAATTTTTATAGTAGTTTTATTCCTAATTCTCCTAACTGGAAATGACTGAGGCGTTCTCTAATAGATAATTAGTAAACAAATTAATAGTTCTATCTAATGATTAAAAGAATCTTGAAATATCAAGCCATGAAAGACATGGATGAATCTTAAATATGTACGGGTAGAGGAAAGAAATTAGTCTAAAAAGGCTATATACTGTGAAATTCCAATTATATGACATTCTGGAAAAGACAATACTGTAGAAGTAAAGAAAAAAAGACAGGACTGTCATGGGTTTAAGAGAAATGGAAGAGAGTTAAAATGTGAAACATGATTTAATCTGGTACTAGAACTATTTATACTACACTGCATTTGTGGATACATGACACTATGCATTTCCTAACATATACAGTAGTAATATACAGTACAAATAGTGAACTTTAATGTATGAGAATTTTAAACAATTGTTTAACCAGATGATGTGTTGTTTATGTCCCTGGACTCACATAGTCAACCATGGTTCAAGTCCTGGAACTGGCAATTTTAAACTCACACAGGGCACATGTGCATGCATGCCCAAAGTCTCCAAAGGATAATGAAGGAGAAGAGATTGTGGTGTGGCCACTGTGATTTCTCACTTTCTGTCTTTCTATCTCTCTGTCTCTTTGGTGAGCACATGTACCCTATAGCAAAAATCTTTCTCTCAAAAAAAAAATTGTTTAAGTGATCGCAAGATCCAGGATTGAATGCAGAATGTGACAAACAACTGACTGTACCACAAACTTATGACCAACCTTAGAAAAGGGAGTTTGTAAGAGAGTTCTGACCTGAGAACCTTCAGAAATGGAGAAACTATGCATTCATGCTGGAAAAAAATGTACACTGTAAAGATATATGTGATTAAATGTAAATAAAAAATGAACATACAAAAGCAGAAACAATAAACACAAAAATTACATATAAAAGTGTGAACATGGAACCAACCTAAATGTCCATAAACAGATGAATGGATTGAAAAATTGTGGCACATAATACTTCATGGAATACTATTCAGCCATGAAAAACAAGGCCCTCGAATTTGATAGAAAGTGGATGAGTATGGAAGATTTGTTGCTGAGTGAAGTAAGTCAGGCTATGAAAGAGAGACATTGCATGTCTCCACTTAACATATACCGACTCTCAGCATTCCGTGGTAGAGACTGAAAGACTGGAGAACATAAAAGTATTAAAGTTGTAATGGACACTAGAGACAAATGGAAAGAGAGTGAGAAGGGAAAAGCGTAGGAAATTGGGGGGGGATGGAGTGAGTGGCAAGACACTTGTGGGACACAGATAAGGTTTATTATCTGTTGAAGAGGATGTGTATGTTGGTCTCAACTGGGCTGGACTGAGGTGTATATCATACTGGATAAAGTCTCTTCACAATCTAAATGATGTATAGCGATTTAATGTATGAATAATATTGAAAATATTTTAAAAAGTGTATATGAAACCTTATGTAAAATATCTTAAATTAAGTGTAAAAATTAAAAATTATTTTATCAGACTAATATATGCATCTATATTTATATTATGTGAGAAAATATTTAAAAAATCAGAAGTCACAATTAAAATATGAATTTATATGCATTAATAAATAAATTTGACCATATAGAGAAAAAAAATAAACTGTACTGAAGCACTGTACCCTAGTTGTTAAAGTTGTTTGTCATGATATATGGATTAAAAACTATGATATTCCTATAGCTGTGTACTGGAATTGAAAAAATAAGTAAATAGATGCTGATGGTAGAAATAAGCTTTTGCCCTGCTGATGTGAGGACAGACAGATGAGGGCAGAGGCTAGACTGATCCGTTACGGTACTGGATTAGAGGCGGAGACATCAGTGTGAACTCACGGTTGGCATAATAGATACGGATGGATATATATAGTATATCTATCGTTAAACTGTATACTAGGGTTATGTGCTCCGCCACGTGAGGTGGTCCAGAAAAACGCCCCAGTCATAACGAGCACACCGAGCCCCCGATTACTGGTTGTGGGCACCTGTGTTGACCCTGTGACTTAGCTACGAAGAGTAATGCCGCAGTCAGTGTGGATGTGCACGTCTCTCTCTGACCAACTTCCTGGGCAATTTGTATATATTCTGAAATCAGACGAAACCTAGTAGAACTATTATCAAGTGTGTGCACCATGATGAATTGTTCATTGTGAAAGAGTTGAATGTGTATGTCTTCTCGAATTTGATCATTGTACGCCGTATGCTTACCTTACAAAACCATAATGTAGCCCGCAAAGATGTACAAGTATATGCAAACCAGAAATCGTAATTTTAAAAATACAAATAAATAAACGAAATCAGATAATTTTATAAGTTATCTGGCTTTTTATTAACGTTGGAGAGGAAAGAATTGCCCTCTGCAATACTCTGTACCCTACACAGAAGCAGAATCCTCTTCAAACCTCCGCTTTCGCTTAAGCTAGCCAGAGCAGGTCTCTGAACACTGACTAGTGAAGTAACAATAGGGGCGCAATTAACCTACTTGTGAAACTTTCCCTCTAAATAAAACTTTACTAAAATTAGTCATTACATCTAGGTCCATAGAGTCTCCCTCATTTTTGTCTATCTTTCTCTCCTGTTTCCTACAGCCAGTATCCACTTCAGACTTTTTATCATGAAAAACATTAATAGAGCCAGAAGATGGTGTGGAGGTTAAGACACTGGACCCCACACAGGCAGTTTCATTGAGTCCCAGACCCAGCGGTCTAAGAACCATGCTGTGAGCTTGTACATGCTATTCCAAAATCCTGGGAGAAGGGATTGTGGAGTTACCATCCCCTCTGGAGAGTAATTTCTCACTTTCTCTCCCTCTGTTTCTCTCTGGTAAGCTCAAGCAACGCACAGCAAAAAACAAAAGCAAGAAAACTTGAATAAAATAACTTCCTGACACTTCATCTTCACAAATTTGAAGTGCGACTTTACTTATGTTTTAGGGTTAATTAGAAATACAAAGATTTATAGGACATATTGAAAGTAAGGGAGATTTTTAATGGAAAGCAAAGATGTTTTAATGTTGTATATCTCCCAATGTTTCAGGTAAGGTTTTTAGGAGCTGTTATACTCCCTAAGACCAAGCGAAACTAATGAAAAATAAAATCAGGTGTGAATAAGAACAGACTTTCAGTGAAGCTCTGTACTCCCTGCTGCTGGAAATGTTCACCCACACCTTATGTGCGGCACTGACTAGAGAGTTACCTTGGCTTAGTTCAAGGACTCTATCCAGTTGAATGTTTTATGATTTAATTAGCATGGGATGGTGCAGAGGAAAGACAGCTGGTTGGACGCTGCAGGTAGGAGAAAGGAAGAAGGAAAAACCAAAGGCTCTTCAAAAATGCAGAGATTTGTTAAATAATATATCTATGGTTATACATATTTTTATGTGTATATTGAGTGGATGAACGAGTATATGTGTGTGTGAGAGAAAACAGGGTCTTCAACAAGTTCATAGAAGATGTGTATTATAAAAAAATGTATTTAAAAAATTTTCTCCAGGGAACCAGCAGTTAGCGTAATGGCTATGTCG
>NW_006160015.1:399379-418561 GCF_000334495.1 Tupaia belangeri chinensis
TTAAAACTCACGCCGGGCGCGTGTGCGTGCGTGCCCAAGATCCCGAGAGGAGAATGGAGGAGAAGGGATTGCAGTGTGACCATCCCCCCTTGGGGGTGATTTCTCGCTTTCTGTCTCTCTATCTCTCTCTGTCTGTTGGGCGAGCGCACGTGCCCTATAGAGAAAACCTCTCCAAAAAAATTTTTTTTTCTCCAGTTTCCTCATATATGTGCCTTTATACACACACGCACATACATGTATCTTAAAATTTATTTTACTTATTTTCTTTTATTTTGCTATAGGGCATGTGCACTCATCAGAGAGACAGAGAGAAACAAAGCACCCCCTAGGGAAAATGGCCACACTGTAATTGCTTCTCCTCCATTTTCCTCTTAGGGTAAGCAGACACATATGCCCGGTGCTATATTTTTTTTCTTTTTTTCATTCACAATTCATAAGACATGGAACCAACTCAAATGCCCACAAACAGAAGAATGGATTGAAAAACTGTGGCATATATACTCCATGGAACACTATTCATCTTGGTGTGATTTTCAAGCTAGTGGGTCCAGGACTGGATCTGCACAGTTAGTTGGCCATCCAGCACTTCAAACTTCATGCCACTTGCTGGCCCATAATTTACTTTTATATGTAAAGAAGATCACGCTTCACATATTACTGTACATAGATTGCTTTTCCCACTCAACATATAGTTTTTCCACATAATTATGCAAGCTAGTTTTAATGAATATGAAATACTTAATTTTATTAAACTTGCCCTACTTTTTAAAAAAGAAACTTACCTTATTGGACATTTAGTCTGTGCCTAATTTTTACTTTCATAAGAAGTGCTAAAAAATTGATTGACTTCAGAGAGATCGTTAGTTAATCAGCAAATTTGCTATTATACTAGTAGGTCGTTGGAAAAAGTTATGATGCATTTTTGCACAGAAAAACACGTCATGTCTTTTCCAACAACCTAATATATAGAATCATTTTTAAAGTGCACCGTGGATCCTAATGCAGTGTTTTTCACACTTCATTGGAGATTTTTAAAATCAGATTGTTTGAAAAATGAATACATCTTTGAATAACATGCACATGACAGGCTCTGTGAGATCTGGTTCCTTTGAAATTCACCAGAGTTTACACACCATTGACTGAGTAAGGGAAAATAGCAAATAACTAATTCCACACTACAAGGCAATAGCCTTTATGTCCTCTTGAGAGAATCTGAAAGCCACAGGAGAAAAGTTTTTGCTATTGTTTTAGCATTTTACTTAGTGTGTTTAAAAAGCTGGTCTATGAAATTGTTTCTAAACTAATGATTTTTTCCTTATTTTCATGAAACTATCATATCGGTGAAAACATTTCCTAATAATGTATTGTTCTCCTATCTAACATCACATGGAAGTTTGGATGATGAGTGAAGTGCCCAACGATGGCTCTTTTTGGTCTGGTGCTTTCCCAAGTGTCTACTTGAAGTTCACCACTTCGTAATTCCACGTTTCATCACATAATCCTCCTCAAACAGGTTGGCAGAGTGAAATACAACAGCAATGCAGAGCCCCGTTGCCTCGCAGTTTGTGGAGATAGAGCCAATGACAGTGTTAAGAGTAACTCTTGGAGAAGGGGAGAGAGGAAAACAGGGTCGGGGGAAGAAAGTTAAGCTAGTATATGCTTTCAGCTGGAGATGAATTCTCATGTGAAAATAGGACAATACAGAATTGGTCCAGCATTGAGGCAAAAACCATTTATACCTCATCAGCCAATCATTGGTAAATGATTGCTTTTAGGTGTCAGAGAGGAGAGAGGAACATCCCCACTGAGGAGCTTCCCAGTCAGCAAGAATGACTGTCTGGAGAACAGAGTATTGTGGAGCTGTCACAGCCAACCACAGCATTCCTGAGGACAGCGCCAGTGGCAATTCTTATATCCAACACCTGCAACACTTAGACCCATTTTCTTCTCTTATATAGTTTATTTCATCCTCTTTAGGATTCTGGATGGCTGTATTTTCTTGGAAAACTTACAGGAAGAGTGTTATTGGGAAAATCTATAAACCTTGATACTGTAGTTTTTCCTGAGGCCACCATGGAGAGACATAAATACATATTTCTTTTGTTAGACCCTCTGCCCCCTATTCTATGTTTCCCTTTTCTGTAGTTAGTTGATCAAGGTGTCCTGCCATATGGAATGAACCAATTGCTCATGAGAGGGCTGAGCTTTAAACATCCATGTTATCAGTCACAGTTGTCTTTTCCCATTTATAGTTGTAGCAGGGTAAGAGGCTATTAAATGATTCTATCATCTTCGTTGCTACTAGGGAGCATGGTCTATAACAGTTTCTCTACCATTGTCCTTGTCTTACACAGGACGGCTACCACTGAGCTCAACAATGCGGGTGACCTACACATTTCCTATTACCTCGGTGTCGACTGTTTCTGAAAACGATTGAACAAAAACATCACTTTGTGGGTTCTGACCTTGTGAGACAGACCTGTAGTACAATGCCTAGTTCTCTTAGCTTTTTACCCCTTCATACAATTCACCACAATTCACCACAGTCTTTATTGAATGTGGGCTATTGCTTATTCCAAGATTCCTAGAGCCATCCCAATGGTGTATTAGAGCCTTCGCTTGAGGAACTTGCCAGGGTGTTGAACCTGTGTGATAGCAGAGTGCCCCCACACCATCACACTTTTGCTTTTCCCAGTTTTTACACAACCTCCCTGGAACGGCATCTCACCATGCACTCCTAGACGCTGTCTCCTGGTTCCTTCTGCTACCTGTTACCCAGGTACTGCTGTCTTTGAGGTACAATTCCTCAGCAGCAAGCAGGCTTAACACTTTTCTTTTCTTTTCTTTTTATTTTTGAGAGGTGTTTGCTATAGGGCGCGTGCGCTCACCAGACAGACAGAAAGACAGAAAGCGAGAAATCACCCCCCAGGGGGGAAGGTCACGCCACAATCCCTTCTCCTCCATTCTCCTCTCGGGATCTTGGGCATGCAGGCACACACACCTGGTGTGAGTTTAAGCCACAGGGTCCGGGACGCGAACTGCGGTCGCCTACGTGGGAGTCCAGCGACAGCCATTACGCAAACTGCTGGTTCCCGAAGGCTTAACACTTTTAACCATCTTTATTGAGGCATAATTGACATAAAAAATGGTATCTACTTAAAGGGGACTACAAATCTCTGAGAACTCATCACCACAGTCGAGATGGTATACATTTCTGTTACAGCCAGACACATCTTCTTGGCCAATATAATTCTTCCTTTCTGTCCCTCTCCTGTCCCTCTCCAGGAACCCACTAATTCACCTTCCGTAACTATAGTTTGTACATTTAGTTGGGGGGATGCCTATGTGTGCACATGTGAGTAAATACATTCTACAGTTCCATGTAAATAATCACATACGATGTATATTGTTTTTTGTCTACGTTCTTTTACTCAGCATTATTATTTAAAGAATCATCCATCTTGTTGGATATATCAACAAAGCATTCCTTTTTATTGTTCAATATTAAATATTCCTTTGTATGGACATACTACAATTTTTGATTTTGCTTTTTAGTTTTTGCCATAGGGTGCACATGCTGGAGAGAGTCATAGAGAAACAGAGAGAAAGTGAGAAATCACCTCCAGGGGGATGGCCATACCACAATCCCTTCTTCCCTATTCTCTTCTTGGGATCGTTGGCACCTGCACCTGGTGTGTTTCCAAGCCACAAGCTCTAGGACTTTAGCCACACCGTTGGACATGGGAGACCCAGCTGTCTTAACCTCCATGGCACTTGCTGGGCTGACTCCACAATGTATTTACTCACATGTGCACACATAGGCATCCCCCCAACTGAAGAACTAGTTGCACTTATTTCCAGACCACTTTATGCCGTAATACATGTCACTATCTGTAGGAAATTTCATTAGTTATTACACACAGGTACATTTTGTTAAATAAAACAATTATTTCTTCTCTGAAAACAAATGCTAACCTTTTAGACAAGAGCAGATGAAGGCACGGTGTTCTAAAGTATAGCCTCTAAATTAGGAAAATGACGCTCATGTTTTAGGTCTTCTTATATGCACATGTTCCCTTTGAGGCCTGGGGGGGCTGCCCTCGTACTGTGTCCCTGTAAAAGACAGCTATTTTAACCGCAGTTGGGTCAGGCTTCTGGGCGTCCCACTCCAATTTGCTTTCTGTTATGCTCCATCTCCAATTCTGTGGCACTGAAAAGAAGAATACCGAGTTATAACAAAGGGGCTGTGTAGGGTGCGGCAACAGCGGTCTATATTGTACTAAACCACAATTTCTGTGTTGCTTGTAGCCACGTTCTGTTTGCACAAATGTGCAGCTTGAAGCCCTGTCCTGTAAGAGTGCGCTGTGCTGACTCGGCAGACGTATGAAGGGAAGATTGCCGACTGCAGTGGAGACGTGCACTGTGTGCTGGCAGTGGAGGGATGTGGGGGGATTTGCAATCAACAAAGCCAGAAGCTAGCCTGTGGGAAGTTCTAAATCCTCAGACCTGCGCAAACCCACATGACCTTAAGGCCAAGAGCATACTTTAAACCTAGTTAATGTGTATTGTCAATTCAGAGATTTTTTAATTTTTTTGGCTAGAGGGTATGTGAATTTCCAGGGAGGGAGAGAGAAAGCACCCCCTATAGGGAATGTTATGCCACAATACCTTCTCCATCTCTTCCTCCTATTAGGAGTTTGGGTACACATGCACACACCCCAGTGTGTTTTTCAAGCTGCTGATCTATGCCCTGAACAACACAGTCAGCCATGTGGGATACAGCCGTCTTAACCACAGGGCATGGCTTAACCCTAAAGAGTATTTAAGATTAACCACTATTTCAGAAAACTCAAAGTCCTATATGAATAGAATAGTACTAAATATGCTTTTCGTTACGAGTAATGGGTTGTAAAGCTGAAAATGCAATAATAAAATTTGGGGCTAGACTGTGGCGGAGGTAGCTGAAAGCATGGCTTGAGTGACAGACTCAGGGCTTGAAGAAGCAGCCAGGCCTGGGGTATGCATACCCAAAATGAAAATCTCAAATAGAGGGAGAAATGGAGATGGGATTGCAGCATGCCATGCCCCACGGTGGATGCGTCCTTACTTTTACGCTCTCTCTTTCCGTATCTCTTGGGTTAGCACACACACTCTCTGGTAATTTTTTTTTAAAAAATTAAAAAATAAAAATTTAGGAACCAGCAGATAACTTAGCAATTACATTGCTGGACTCCCACATGGCCGACCAAGGTTCGAGTCCCAAATCTGGTGTCTTGAAAATCCTGACAGGCACAAGTGCATGCGTACCCTAGATCCTGGAAGGAGAATGGAAGAGAAGGGATTGTGGCATGGTCATAGGGGAGTGATTTTTCATTTTCCTTCTCACTAAGACATTCTCTCTCCAGTGAGTACACATGCCCTAAAGCAAAACCCTCGTAAAAATTTTTAAAAATCAAAAATAAAGAAATAAAAACTTAGTCAACCATTCTAGAGGAAAGTTTAAGTGATTTTTTTGTGCTTTTGTGTGCGTATTAAATATTTTTATAATATCACTGATTACAAAGAGGGCACAAAAATCATGTGGCCCTTCTCTTTGAAATTTTTTAAGTTTATTATGATTACGCCTTCTATCCCAATATATCCTTACCCATCTTTTGTGTTCACAAATTTGTAGTGTTTTTATTAAATATAACATAAAATGATGGGTTTCAAGTCCTATAAAATCTGCATTAATTCTGTGAACAAGATGACTAAAAGTATTTGGAAAGAAAAAATGATAACATTTGAAGGTATTTTCAATATATATTCAATATACGCTGCATTATTTCATAAATTATCATTCCACTGCAGGCCTACTAAGCTTGATTAGCAATGACACTTTGAAAACAAAATTTGACCCTGTAGAGAATTGCTGTATGAATGTAAAGTAGTGTCTTTTTTAAAAGAATTATTTATTTAATTTTTATTATTAGTATCATTTTAGTTTGACAAGAGAGACAGAGAGAAAAGGAAAGTGAGAAAGCAAGTCACCAGGTCCAGGACTTGAACTGCAGTTGGCCACGTGGGAGTCTGGTACCTTGATCACCATGCCACCTGCCAACCCCAGTAAGTTAGAATCTAAGCTGCTTTGAGAGGTATTTCCTCTCCGAAATATATGTGTTAATACACTTTTGATTATTTTTCTCTTGCTGATTTGTCTTCTGTTACAAGAGGGTCTTAGTCCAGCACTTAGAAGAGGGAAGAGAAAATTACTTTTCTTTCTTACACCTCAAATTTTGTTCTTCTATTCATGAAGATTTTCTTCAAGATCTAACCTCAAAATTTCTTCTTCTACCTCCCTAAAATTCTAGTACTGGATGTAACATCTTATAAGTTCCCTCTTTACTAAATTATCATTTTGCATGATAGTTATGCCTTCACCTCTTTCTGGGAAGTATTCTTTAGCAAAATATAATCTAATTTCTTTGTTTTTTTTTTTTTTTAAAGCATAGTCTTCTCTCAATTTTTTGTCTTATTTTACTTTTTCCTTTTGTTGACTCTCACCACTCTGTGTAATTTTCACCTCTAAATATAGCCTATCTTGCTTCCAGTTCTTTTGGGTCTCATTATGTCTACCCTGTATTAAAGTCCATGAAAATGATTTTATTTATTTACTTACTTTTTAGGCTTTTGCCACAGGGCACATGCACTTACTGGGGAGGAGAGAGACAGAGAGAAAGGGAAAGTGAGAAATCATCCCTTAGGACGGATGACCACACCGCTATCCCTTCACCTCCATTTTCCTCTTGGGATTTTGGGCACCCATGCACACATTCCTGGTGTGAGTTTCAAGTCACTGGGTCCAGGACTTGAACTGAAGTCAACCATGTGGGTATCCAGCCACCTTAACCACCATACCACCTGCTAGCCTGGACAGTTATCATTTTTATTTGGAGGGGAGAAATTTTCAAGTTTTATTTGAGGTAAATGGTTGGACTTAGTGAAGAACACAATTGCAACAGATTTAGATTCCAAGATCTACCTGACTTTTACTAGTGATTTATGAACCAGGCAGCATTCAGTCCACACAACAGAGAGGAGCTTGAGTGAGTTCAACGGCATGGGTGAGCTTTATGAGCAGAAAAAGTAGAGGAGAGCAAGGACACGGAGTGAAGAGCAGGTGGTTACCTTCCTTACGGGGATGTAAGAAAAATCTTACTGATATAATGAGATTGGCCTATCATCTTTCCCTTGATTGCTTGGGAGGTCAGGTCTTACAGGAAAGCTACTTGGGTTTCAGTCTGGTGAACTGGCACTTAGCACAAGTGTCTCCATGTTGGGCCTTCGGTCTTCCCTTTAATAAACTTTACTATGCTCTACTTATTTATACTTCAGTAAATTAATCACCATGTTCTGAATTTTTTATATTTCATGCTTTTTTTTCTTTGAGATAAGAGCCACAGTAGGAGGTTGAAAATGGAGAACTCTGTTACAGCTAGGAATGTAATTAGTGTGACTTGAGTGACAGCTTCCTAACTCACAGGACTTGAATTATAAAGCTTGATAGAATACAGTGAAAGGAGGACCACAATTAAGAGCTCAACTTTAAAAAAATTATATGATAATATGCCTTTGCTAATAAACTGGTAACTACTTAAACTGATTCCTTCCAAAATATAGCTAGATAACTGAAAAGAGAAAGAGAACTGCACAAAATCTTCTTTCTATGAAGGGGCTGAAGATAACTGAAAGGAAAAAACAATGAATCCCAAACCCATACAGCTATCACATTTATACTCATGTATTAGAGAAGAGCCTTCATGCGTATTAGTTAGAACGCCTGTCTTCTCCTGGCCAATCCCTGCTGTTTTTAAGGGATACACATGTTCCTCCCTGGTGTTTCTTCTCAATTGTGCAACAGAATTGTTTAAGCCTTCCTTTACCCCCTTCTCCCCATCCTGTCAGTACTTGAACAGAAAAGGTTATACAAGATCAAAAACAAAATTATGTTATAAGAAAATTTTTTAATGAAGCAAGCGTTCTAGCAAAACTAGCTTTTAATACCTTGAGGCTTTGAGCCAAGAAGAAATGGTGAGGTCCATTTTTGTGGCTGGTTATTCTCATTTTTAAGGTCAGATGTGCCAGTAGGAAATTTAAAGTGTTGTTATTGAAGTAAAAGCATAAGAAAGTATTCTTTTTTTTTTTTGGAGAGATTTTCACTGTAGGGCGTGTGCGCTCGCCAGACAGACAGAGAGAGACATAGAGACAGAAAGCGAGAAATCACCCCCCAGGGAGGATGGTCACGCCGCAATCCCTTCTCCTCCATTCTCCTCTCGGGATCTTGGGCATGCATGCATACGCGCCGCCCGGCGTGAGTTTTAAGCCACCGGGTCCAGGACGCGAACCGCGGTCGACTACGTGGGAGTCCAGCAACATAGCCATTATGCTAACTGCTGGCTCCCTAAGAAAGTATTTTTATCTTTTATGCAAGTAATTTTTTACTGAGAATAAAATCAGGCTAATTCCCTAAATGCTCTGTTTAAATTGAAATCCTTCTGTTTTAAAGTACATAGTGTCCTGGGAACCTAGTTTTCCAGTCTCTGAGTTAAATGACCACTCCATGGGGGCTAGATGGTGGTGCAGAGGTAAAATGTAATGCTTTGGGAAGCTGGCCTATGTTGGAAGGTTCCCAGTTCGGGTCAAAGGTCTTCCTCAAAGACCTTCAAATAGAACTACCATATGATCCAGCAATTCCACTCCTGGCTATCTACCCAAAGGACAGGAGAGCACTCAGAAAAGCAATTGCACAGCTATTTTCATTGCAGCATTATGCACAATTCCTAAGACATGGAACCAACCCAAATGTCCACAAACAGATGAATAGATTGAAAAATTGTGGCACATATACTCCATGGAATACCACTCAGCCATAAAAAACAACAAGGCCCTGGAATTTGATAGAACGTGGATGAATATGGAAGATTTGTTGCTGAGTGAAGCAAGTCAGGCTATGAAAGAGAGACATTGCATGTCTCCAGTTAACATATACCAACTGTCTGCACACTATGGTAGAGACTGAAAGACTGGAGGACATAAAAGTATTAAAATTGTAATGGACACTAGAGACAAAGTGGAAAGAGAGTGGAAGGGGAAGAGCATAGGAAATTTTGGGGGAAAATGGAGAGGTAAGACACTTGTGGGACACAGATAAGGTTTCTTATCTGTTGACGCGGATGCATATAGTGATCTCATCTGGGCTGGACTGAGGTGTATATCATGCTGGGTAAAGTCTCTTCACAATCTAAATGATGCATAGCAATTTAATGCATGAATAATAATTAAAAAATTTTTTAAAGTTGGATTTATTTAAGGAAAGCTAATATAAAGTACTTAAAATCTATGACCCTATTTCAAGCTCTTGTTGTGTTCCCTTTCAAAAATAATCTGCAATATACCTGCCAGTTTTTAAAAAAAAAATGGAAAAGGAAGTGACTTCCATACTGTGAACAGGTTGTTAAACAGAGTCAATCCATTACAATAGTTCACTATAGACCGCCATTTCCCTGAAGTAAAATAGATGATGTCAATAAGGAAAAGTTCTCCACTATAATGCAAGCCTACCTTGTTCTGCTGGTTGCCATATTACTGTGCTTCACGGGTGTTTCATGTGGTCACACCGAAGGTCGATGGCAACCCTGTGCCCAGCAAGTACGTCAGGGGGTGTTTTCTAACAGCACATGCCTTGTGCCCTCTGTGTCTTTGTTGCATCTGGGTAATTCTCACAATATTACATCTTTTATGGTGACCAGTGAATGGTGATCTCTGGTGCTATTATCGCAATTGTTTGGGGTGCCAAAAAGCATGGCCACAGAAGATGGAGAACTCGGCTGACAAGTGTGTGTTCTGCTTTGCTGACTGCCACACTCCCCTTTCTTTCCTTGCCTCAGGCTTTCCTACTCCCTGAGAAAAAAGAACATTAAAATTAGGCCAGTGTAAGTCCTTAGAGGACTTACAATGTCCTCTAAGTGTTCGAATGAAAGGAAGAGTCATGCATTTGTCGTTTTAGATCAAAAGCTAGGAGTGATTAAGCTTAGCAAGGAAGGCATATCTAAAGCCAAGGCAGAGTACGATCCAGACCCCTTGTGCCATAGTTGTGAATGCAAAGGGAAAGTTCTGGAATGGTAATTAAAACTGCTACTCCAGAGAGCACACTAATGATAAGAAAGTGTAACAGCCTTATTTCTAACATAGAGAAGGTTTTAGCGGTCTGGATAAAAGATCAAACCAGCTAGCACATTCACTGAGTAATGGACACTAGAGACAAAGTGGAAAGAGAGTGGAAGGGGAAGAGCATAGGAAATTTTGGGGGAAAATGGAGAGGTAAGACACTTGTGGGACACAGATAAGGTTTCTTATCTGTTGACGCGGATGCATATAGTGATCTCATCTGGGCTGGACTGAGGTGTATATCATGCTGGGTAAAGTCTCTTCACAATCTAAATGATGCATAGCAATTTAATGCATGAATAATAATTAAAAAATTTTTTAAAGTTGGATTTATTTAAGGAAAGCTAATATAAAGTACTTAAAATCTATGACCCTATTTCAAGCTCTTGTTGTGTTCCCTTTCAAAAATAATCTGCAATATACCTGCCAGTTTTTAAAAAAAAAATGGAAAAGGAAGTGACTTCCATACTGTGAACAGGTTGTTAAACAGAGTCAATCCATTACAATAGTTCACTATAGACCGCCATTTCCCTGAAGTAAAATAGATGATGTCAATAAGGAAAAGTTCTCCACTATAATGCAAGCCTACCTTGTTCTGCTGGTTGCCATATTACTGTGCTTCACGGGTGTTTCATGTGGTCACACCGAAGGTCGATGGCAACCCTGTGCCCAGCAAGTACGTCAGGGGGTGTTTTCTAACAGCACATGCCTTGTGCCCTCTGTGTCTTTGTTGCATCTGGGTAATTCTCACAATATTACATCTTTTATGGTGACCAGTGAATGGTGATCTCTGGTGCTATTATCGCAATTGTTTGGGGTGCCAAAAAGCATGGCCACAGAAGATGGAGAACTCGGCTGACAAGTGTGTGTTCTGCTTTGCTGACTGCCACACTCCCCTTTCTTTCCTTGCCTCAGGCTTTCCTACTCCCTGAGAAAAAAGAACATTAAAATTAGGCCAGTGTAAGTCCTTAGAGGACTTACAATGTCCTCTAAGTGTTCGAATGAAAGGAAGAGTCATGCATTTGTCGTTTTAGATCAAAAGCTAGGAGAAGCTAAGCTTAGCAAGGAAGGCATATCTAAAGGCAGAGCAGAGTACGAACCCCTTGTGCCATAGTTGTGAATGCAAAGGGAAAGTTCTGGAATGGTAATTAAAACTGCTACTCCAGAGAGCACACTAATGATAAGAAAGTGTAACAGCCTTATTTCTAACATAGAGAAGGTTTTAGCGGTCTGGATAAAAGATCAAACCAGCTAGCACATTCACTGAAGCCAAAACCTAACCCAGAGAAAGGCTCCCACTCTTCCGTTCCGTGGAGGCTCAGGGTGGTGAGGTAGCTGCAGAGAAATACCTGAAGCTAGCACAAGTTGGTTCCTGATGTCTTAGAAGTACCATCTCTATAACATGAACGTGCAAGGTGAAGCAGTAGGGTTAATGTCAAAGTCTCAGAAATTATCCAGAAGATCTAGCTAAGATGAAGGCGTCTACACTGAGCAACAGACATTAAATGCCTATGAAAGTCATTATGCTGGAGAAAGACGCCTTGAAGGGTTTTCCTAGCTAGAAAGGAGAAGCCAAAGCCTGACTTCAAAGCTTCAAAGCACAGGCTGGCTCTTTCATTAGGGGCTAATGAAGCTGGCAACGTCAGCTGGAGCCTGTGCTCATTTACCATCTGAAACTCCTCAGGCCCTTGAGAACGATGCCCAACCTGCTCCGCCCGTGCTCTGTAAGTGGCTCTGCCCGCCTGGGTGACAGTGGAACTGTTCACAGCATGGCTACTGTTTTAAGCCCACAGTAGAGAACTACTGTTCAGGAAGAAAATAAAAAACTCCCTTCCACACATTACAGTTCATTGACAACGTACCTGGTCACCTTCACCTCAGAACTCTGATGGAGGTGTTTCTAGGATTAATCTTGTTTAATTCCTGCTAACCCAACAGTCAACAGGTAAAAGAGTGTTTTCAGCTTTCCCGTCTTGTTAGTTCAGAAATACATTTCCTAAGGCCACAGCTGCTGTAGTGACTCCTCTGATGAGGTCAGGGCAAAGTCCATCGAAAACGTGTGGAAAGGATTCAGCATTCCAGATGCCATTGAGAACATTTGTGTTTAGACCAACAGGTAGCATGGTGGTTAAGTTGTTGGATTTCCACATGGCTGACAACAGTTTGAGTCCTGGACCCAGTAACTTGAAAATCACACCAAGTACATGTGCATGTGTGCCAAAAATCCTAAGAGGAGAATGGAATTGAAGGGATTATCGTATAGGCATTCCATCTTGGGGAGTGATTTCTCACTTTTCCTTTCTCTGTCACTCTCTGGTGAATGCACATGCCCTATGGCAAAAAAATAGAAAGAAAGAAAGGAAGAAAGAAAGAAAGAAAGAGATAGAAAGAGAGAAAGAAAGAGAGAAAGAAAGAAAGAAAAAGAACATTGATCATTCATAGTTCACCGAAGGAAGTCAGAATACCAATGTTAACAGGAGACTGGATGGAGGAAGCTGACTCCAGCCCTCATGGATGACTTTGAGGGCTCGAGACTTCAGGGGGGAAATAACTACACATATGGTGGTGGAAATCGCCAGAGAAGTAGAATTCCAAGTGGAGCCTGGAGATGTGACGGAATTGCTGCAACCTAAAACTTTTAACATATGAGTTGCTTCTTATGGATGAGCAAAGAAAATAGTTTCTTGAGGTGGAAATTACTCCTGGTACAGATGCTCTGAACATTGTTGAAATGAAAACAAAGGGTTTAGACTATTATATGAAGTTCATTGATACAGCTGCAGCAGGCTAGGCTACAATTCTGAAAGAAGTTGTACTGGATAAAATGCTATCAACCAGTACCACATGCTACATGAGGAAGTCAGCCAGGCCGGCCCCACTGTAGGATGTCTGAGTTGGCTGAGTGTGTGTCTCAAGATCACCAAGACTGAGACATGTGGACGAAGGGAGGGGTAGTAAAGCAAGCTCTATTGAAAGAGAAAAGTTACTAAACGGGCAGGACGGGTCCCGGAAGAAAGTTGAGGACCTGGGGTTTAAGCCAGGAGCTTCTATCCTGCAGTCCAAACAACGGACTGGCTCTCTGATAAGGAAGTAGACTCAAAACAAAACAAAACAAAACCCCCTGAGTTGTCTGTGTCGTCAGCATTCTCTGTTCCCTTTTTTTTTTTTTTTTTTTTCCTGATAACTGAGATAATCTATTGCTGAGGAACGAACTGACTTAGAGGATTTGCATTCTTTGTCTGGAACCTCCAGGCCGCAATGACCATAACCTTGGTGCTGCAGACTGTAATTCATTTTCTCTCCGATGCAAGCTGTGTCCTGTGCAAGCAGTTTGCTGTGAATGCTTAGCTACTGTGACGCCATTTTGGGGCCTATGACTGCCTGTCAGAGTTCTACCTCCTGTCTCACCATGGCCTAGTGGTTAAGGGAGCAGGATCCCACCCACATGGCTGGCCACAGTTCAAATAACGACTCTGGTGGTTTGAAAAACATACTCAGAGCATATGAACGTGTGCTCCAAATCCTGACAGCGGAGAAACGGAGGAGGATGGATTGGGGCATTGCTGTGCACCACGGGTGGTACTTTTTCCTTCGCGCTTTCTCATTTCTTGCTGGGGAGCACATGCACCCTCTGATAACAACAACAACTACAACAAAAAGGAAGGGTCTATCAATGTGGCAGACTGTATTTTGTTTTAAGGAGCCACCACTCCAACCACCTCTCTCACCAGTCAGCAGCCATCAGCTTCAAGGAAATGCTCTCCACCAGCGACAAGAGTGCAACTCCCTGAAGGATCACCTGATTGTTGGCATTTTAAAAATAAGTAGCATGTTTTTTTTTTTTTTTAATTTTAAAGTCAGGGTCCTTTAATGTTGTAATCTTTCTGTTTCATCCTCTCCCAGTAGCTGGGATCACAGGTGCGCACCACCATGCCCAGCCTTTAGCCTAGACCAGGAATTGAACCCAGGCTTCCCACGTGGTCCTGCCCTGGGAAGGACAGCAACTCATTGTGTGCCACTGCAGCTGGGCCACTAATAACGAGTTTGAGATTGCGGTATGTACGCTGTTTTATTAAACATGATGCTGCTGCACATTGGTAAACTGTGGTCTAATGCAAACGTAACTTTTATATGCACTGGGGAATGGGAAAAATTGTGTGGCTTGTTTCATTGTAATATTCATGTAATATCTCTGAGGTGTGCTTTGTCAAGACATATTAAGTAAATGTAGATAAATCTTTAAGACAAAAAGTGAGAGCGAATTAGAAAATGGTGCTTTTTACTCAGTACATCCCCGAAGCGCCCTGTGGGAATTGTTACTCAACATTGCCTGATATTTGGTATTAATTTATCACATTTCGTCTTACTTACATTTTCAATGCTTGCAGCGGGACATGAAGTCCTTGAAGTTGTCTGTACTTTCAACTCCAGTTTGATTAAAAGCAGTGGCTTTACCTGTGTTGAATTTGATCTCTGTTTACAACATGGCGAAGTTAACATCTTTGCTTCTGTTTCCTTCCTGAGTCCACCCCTGAGGAAAGAATGCGTATTTTGCTCCCCTTTATCACCAGTGAACAGAGCTAGCCACCCGCTTTAGGGAATGGGAAATAAGGCAAGGACTGAGTGTAGGCACCTTCCCCTCCTGGGCCGCGCTGCCCTCTCAGCCAGATGGAGCACAGTCCTAGTGCTGGTCCCAGCTATAGTTGCTTGTGTTCACTTCTTCCCAGTTTTGTGTTGAGTGATTTCAGACTAGTAGCTCCAAATTGGCAATGGAGGGAATGTTTACACCACAGAAATTGACAAATGCTATGAAGCAGCTATTTCTTCTTTCTAGAGTTTTACCAGCACTCAACTTGCTGTGTCCAGCTCTCTCTTCCCTGTCTCTTTGTTAAACTTATATTTAATTTGAGAGAGAGATCCTCACCCAAGTCCTCACACTGCAATCCACACCTTGCTTCAGCTAGCCTGAGTCCTGGGCACACGTGTGCACCTGGTGTGTGCAGGGAGGTCCCGGGCACATGTGTGCACCTGGTGTGTGCAGGGAGGTCCTGGAACGCGACCCTGAGGCCCTTCCCATGCGGACACAGCTGAATCGTCATAACATCCTAACTGGCCCCCTCAACTCGTTCTTCAAACTCAAGAATGATCACAGATGGAAATTGTCTATTTGATGCAAAAAGATTCCTGTAAACCTCAGCAATTCCTTCTGTCAAGTTTTCTTGCTCTCTTTACCCGAGGCATTACTTTCTGTTTGACTCTTCTCCTTTTTAGCCAGTTGGCAGTGTTTTCTTTTTGTTTCCTGTAATCTCTAATGATCTCTCTCTTTGGACTTTAGATGCTTATTTCCATTTAAAAGAAAGCTAAAAATAAAGTTTTACACAGAAGAGAAACAGGATGTCATACCCAGATGGTAGGACAGAAATCATCGTCAGGAACATGAGCTACTTCTCCAGTTCGGGGACTGGTGGCTGCAATCGGGGGGTTATGCAGAGAAGCAGGACTAAGAGTGAGTGAGAGAGTGTGTGTGTGTGTGTGTGTAGCAATTCCTTCTGTCAAGTTTTCTTGCTCTCTTTACCCGAGGCATTACTTTCTGTTTGACTCTTCTCCTTTTTAGCCAGTTGGCAGTGTTTTCTTTTTGTTTCCTGTAATCTCTAATGATCTCTCTCTTTGGACTTTAGATGCTTATTTCCATTTAAAAGAAAGCTAAAAATAAAGTTTTACACAGAAGAGAAACAGGATGTCATACCCAGATGGTAGGACAGAAATCATCGTCAGGAACATGAGCTACTTCTCCAGTTCGGGGACTGGTGGCTGCAATCGGGGGGTTATGCAGAGAAGCAGGACTAAGAGTGAGTGAGAGAGTGTGTGTGTGTGTGTGTGTGTGTGTGTGTGTGTGTGTGTGTAGAAAGAGATATTTTGAGGCATTGGCTCTTTAAACTGTGGAGACAATATGTTCAAAATCTGACAATTGCCTTCACAGCAAAACCCGTGCTATTATTTAGCCAAATATCTGGGGCCATAGCCACACTGATGCGTGCAATTAACCATCTCTGTGCCTTCTATTCGACTTCAAAGAAATATGCCTTGTAGTTTAAAGTAAGTTAATTCCTTCATTAAAAACATGCAAACCAAGTTTACTTTAGTCATTTGTGGAAAGGGCATGATAAACGGTTTGTCTTTAAGGTGGGAGACTGTGGGACATGGAAACCCAAGGTGAACGTGGTCCGGTCCTGAGCTGTCCTGATTTCCGTGGGCGTTCCACGGACCACTTCCGTCCTTCGTGCCTGAGCGGCTGCTCATGGAAACAGGCCTTGCTGAGTACGGCCTTGACAAAATTTGCTCCTGAGGGTTAATAGAGTTCATTTACAACGCTTCACATGCCTTTGAAGAAACAGGCTATGAGAATATAAATGTGATTATTATAAAAATTTTAATACTTCTATTAAGATAGAAGCATATTTCTGAATTTTTTCTTTGGGCATTCAAATTAAAGCCTTTTCTGAGCTACTTGAAGTGCTGTATTGGGAATAATTACTGAAGGTTTTCCTCAGACGCTTACACACTCACAATTGCTGTCATTTTCCTGGCCAACATGCACATCAGATATTGAAAAAAATATATAGAACAAGATTTCTGATTGAGAAGCAGTAAGCTTGACAAATGCTAGAACTAAATGTCTCCTTTTGTTTCTAATCCAAAACTTAAAAAAAAAAAAGATAGAATTAGCTTATTTTTCAGACTTAGAAGAACAAATAGGGAAAAAGTTGGATATGAAAAATTCAAATTTTTGTGTCACTGATCATAAAAACTACAACATTCAAGGCTTATTGTTATAGTCTAGCCAGTGACATTATTTATTTTATTATACATAAATCCCTAAATGTTTGCATGGAGAGAAAGATTTCCTGAACAATTGTATTAAAACAGATGCCCTTTTGCCCTAACTACCTAAGGAGGCGGAAGACGGTGAGTACAGAGCCCACATGTTCAATGTGATTATTCTAATTTTTTGAGAAAATACAATTTGAATTCTTAGCTAAAAGATGGAGATGCAGGTTTTTATTTTCCTGTGGTGAGCAATTTTAAACCTCGTTCTTAAGCAAGATCTCATAAGGAGCTTATGTTTTATCTGAACGTCACAAACATAGTTTGTGTGCAGAAGTTGGCAAAAATTACTCAACTGTCTTAATACCAACATTGATTTGGCCTTAATTATACTTAATTTTGTATGGACCTTGAGAGGTTTGATGATCAGTTTATAAAATGAGCCTCCTTGTAGCTAATGTGCCCTTGAGGTTTAGAAAGCGTCCCTCCATTCTTACAAGCACAGGGAAATGTATAAAACTCGATGACGTTGAAATACCAAGTGCTGCCCATGATTTTTTTTTTTTAAACTCCAGACTCACATAACAGATTACAAGAAGATTGTTTTCAGTCTTGGCAAACTAATTTTCAATAGAGACGGTGAAATATGGCCCCGCTTCTCACACTAATACATCCTGCTCTGTGGGCTCTGGCATAATCCATCCCCTTAAAAGCCTCATTATTTTCTAACTTCTCATGATAATGTTCTATATTATCTCACTGCAGATTCTTACAAGGACTCTAAGGGCCTTTTAATATTTTGTCTAGGGACCAGCTGTTAGCGTAACGGCTGTGTTGCTGGACTCCCATGTAGTTGACTGCGGTTTGAGTCCCGGATCCGGTGGCTTAAACTCACGCTGGGCGCGTGTGTGTGCGTGCCCATGATCCTGAGAAGAGAATGGACGAGAAGGGATTGTGGTGTGGTCAACCCCTCTGGGAGGTGGATTTCTTGCTTTCTGGCTGTCTCTCTGTCTTCTGGTGAGTGCACGCACCCTATAGCAAAAACCTCTAAAAAAAAAATTTTGTTTAGTATTTCGAATTTTTTTGATTGGAAATGAAAATTACCATGAAACTTACTCAGAATATGTGAATTAAAGTTACGGAAAGGATGGTAAAGATTTTTAACTCTACTCTGTTAAACTGAGACCAAGAACTTGTCTGGGGCTTTCGCCCAAGTACACACATTTAGTACCCACGTGTGTGCATCTGTGTGCCCGTGTTCTCTCTGCTGTCTCACTGGGAAGGAAGCAGTGAGCTGTTTATGAGTGATTAATCAATAATAGCTCATCACATCAGAATCTATTTACTCTGTTCAACCATCTGCTCTTAAGTTGGAAAGGGACTGTTTTGGGAAAGTAAATGTTAGGAAAATGAGATATTTAATATAGAAATTTGGATCCTAAGATTGAACAAGTATCTTTTATTTATTTATTTTAAATTTTTTAAGAGTTTTTTTTTTTGCCTTAGGGCATGTGCACTTGCCAGACAGTGAGAGGGAAAGTGAGAAATCATCTCTCGGGGGAGGGCCATACTGCAATCCCTTGTCTACCATTTCCCTCCTGGTATCTTGGGCACATGCACACACAAACCCAGATGATTTTCAAGCCACCATGAACCATGGTTGGTCATGTGGGAGTCCAGTGAAATAACTGTCATAGCATCTGCTGGCCCCAAAAGTATCTTTTAAAATAGATCAGACCAGGGGTCAAATTCTAGGATGATGGTGTGAGGTTCTGAGGTTCTCTACTGACCCACTCTTCAGTGATATCGGTACAAATTATTTTTAAAAGCAATGACAACCAATTAACATTCCTGGAAATAGTTTTAAAGGCAAACAGAAAATTAGGAAACATTTATTCCACCAAAAAAAAAATTCATGAAAATTATTTAAAATGGCAAGAGTTGGGACCAGCGACTGGCATTAATGTCTATGTCACTGGACTCCCATGTAGTCGACCACGGTTCACGTCTCAGACCCGGTGGCTTAAATTCACACTGGGCGCTTGTGAATGTGTGTACAAGATCCTGAGAGGAGAATGGAGGAGAAGGGATTGCAACGTGGTCATCTCCCCTGGCGGGGGGGGGGGGTTTCTCGCTTTCTCTCTCTCTCTC
>NW_006160015.1:418576-420599 GCF_000334495.1 Tupaia belangeri chinensis
GTCGCCCAATACAAAAACCCTCCAAAAAAAAAAAAAAAAAAATGGCAGGAGTCTGTGTCTTCCCAGTACCCCAGCCCCAGCCTCAGTCAGGAGAAGATCCACTCCAGACTTTTATAACCAAGAACACAGGACTTTCCCTCCCCTCCAGAGCTCATAAAGAGCAGAACTCTTTTTCTCATCCCGTCCCTAAGACTAAGACCAGGAAAATTGCCATTGGCACATGGGGCTCCCTTCCTTGTCCCAGCTCCCGCCCATGGACAGAGGTGCCTTGGGCACAGTGCCCTGAGAATACGGGCCCTGTTGCACGTTCCCTGCACGCTGCTCATGAGGGGGGGGCTCCAGGCCAACAAAGGTAGGCTGCCTTCTCAGGCTGCCCACACCTGCTCCCACTGCTTGCACAACCCCAGGGGCAGGGATGGCACCCAGAGGGAAGTTTGTCATTGTCCTCACCTTCCCTACAGAGTCCTGATCAGAAATGTGGCACGACTGTTGTAGGAAAAAGGAAAAAGATTGTAAAACGAGTAGTTTCTAATTTCTGCACGAGGAAGCTGGCATCATGTGCAGCAGATCGTGGAGAAGTCCCAGTAAAAGCTGCTCAAGGATAGGGACTTTGTGGTGAATGGCAATGAGGAGGGCAGGCCGATCTTAGGCAGCCGTGCCCTGGACAGTAGGCTGACACATTTGGAAGGCAGAACCAGAGGCTAGAACTGCTGCCTTTGGGAGTGAGCACAGATATCAAACGTAAATTTTAGAAGCTACTTCTTAAAGAAGCCATAGTGGGATTGGATTACTTTATATAGCAATTAGCAGGATATTTCTGAAAACAATAGAGTAATAAGCAGGAAATTAGTGGAGTTAAGAACTGGATGTGGTTAGGGGAAGAAAGCAAGCCCTCCAAACGATTCATGGAAGCCAATGACAATGAGGACACAAGTTTCCATAACCTTTGAGACACTGCTAAAGCAGTCATAAGAGGGAAGTTCATAGCAATTAGTGCACATAAGGGGAAGATGGAAAGAAGGCAAATGGATCACTTAACAACACGCCTCAGAGAATTGGAAAAGAAACAGTGAAAAAATCCAAAAAATACTCCAGGAGAAAGGAAATAATAAAGATCCAAGCAGAAATAAATGAAAGAGAAAATAAATGTACTATACAGAAAATAAATGAAAGTAAAAGCTGGTTCTTTGAAAGGATAAACAAAATTGATACACCACTAGTGAGACTTATTAAGAAGAAGAGAGAAAGGAACCAGGTGAATCAAATCTGAAATGAGGCTGGTAATATAACAACAGACAAAGTAGAAATTCAAAACATCATTAGAGGGAACCAGCAGTTAGCGTAATGGCTATGTCGCTGGATTCCCACGTGGTCGACCGCGGTTTGTGTCCCGGACCAGGTGGCTTAAAATTCACGCCGGGCGCGTGTGCGTGCGTGCCCAAGATCCCGAGAGGAGAATGGAGGAGAAGGGATTGTGGCGTGACCATCCCCCCTGGGGGGTGATTTCTCGCTTTCTGTCTCTATGTCTCTCTCTGTCTGTCTGGCGAGCGCACGCGCCCTACAGTGAAAATCTCTCAAAAAAAAAAATGAATCAAATTCAATCAAAAGGGGAACATCTTGCTATAATGAATCTGTGAGCCAGAACACCCCACACATATACACAAGCAATGACTTAGTATGATACTTGCAAACATTGTGTGTTCCTGCAAATAGTTACTCCCTCCAACGTGCATCATTACTACCTGCTCCATAAATTTGTGCAAATGAGAATAAGTAGGAAAAATGGAATTAAAAATTAATGTGTTGAAACGTGCTAGGTATCCCATAGACTATGAGTTGTACTTTTCTATACATCTTTATTAGTTATTTAAAACGTCACAGCCACCTTGCAAGATATATACATATGTAATTGAATTTATTTTACAGTTGAAAAAACTAAAGTTCAAAAGGTTAAAAAGCTCAATAACCAATGGTCAACAAATTCTGAGTCCAGAATTTGAATTCTGTTTTTTTCTTTTTTTTT
>NW_006160015.1:421320-434727 GCF_000334495.1 Tupaia belangeri chinensis
TTACCATAGCCACCAAAAGTATAAGATATTTAGGAATAAATCTAACCAAAGAAGTTAAAGACCTCCACAAGGAAAAACTATGAGAAGCTAAAAATTGAAAATGACACAAAAAAGTGGAAGGAAATCCCATGTTTCTGTATTGGAAGGATTAATATAATCAAAGTGGCAATTCTACCCAAATTAATCTACATATTTAATGCAACACCAAAGTACCAGAAATGTTCCTCACAGATCTAGAAAAGACAATCATAAAATTTGTCTGGAATCATAAAAGACCCCATATTTCCAAAGCAATTCTACACAAGAAGAGTGGAGTGGGTGGCATCTCACTCCCTGACCTAAAAATATACTACAAAGCTGTGGTAATCAAAACAGCATGGTACTGGCACAGAAACAGACACGTGGACCAATGGAACAGGATAGAGTCACCAGAAATAAATTCCCAAACAGTCAATTGATCTTTGACAAGGGGTACCAGTCAATCCAGTGGGAAAAAGAAAACCTCTTCAGCAAATGGTGCTGGAAAAATTGGATTTTCACCTGCAGAAAGATGAATCTGAAACAACACCACTCATCTTTGACAAAAATCAAGTCAAGGTGGATCAAGGATCTAAACCTAAAACTTCAAACATTGCTCCTGGAAAACACTGGGGAAACTATGGGAGACATTGGGGTAGGGAAAGACTTCTTAAAGAAGACCTCCAAAGCACAGTCGATAATCCCCAAAGTAGATAAGTGGAATTACTTGAGACTAAGAAGTTTCTGCATTGCAAAAGACACAGTAAGAAGTGTGAATTGACAGCCCTCAGAATGGGAAAATATTTTTGTAAATTATGCATCAGATAAGGGACTGATAACCAGAATACACAAGGAACTCAAACAGCTGTTTGAAAAAAAGATGATCAACCTTATTAGAAGATGGGGGAAGGAGTTGAAAAAGAAACTCTCTAAAGATGACATACGAATAGCTTAAAGGCATATGAAAAAAATGCTCAACATCCCTCATCGTAAGGGAAATGAAGATCAAAACAACAATGAGATACCACCTAACCCCAGTCAGAATGTCTAAGATTAAAAAAAACAACAAATGATAACTGTTGGCAGGAGTGTGGTGAAAGGAGAACTCTTTTATACTGCTGGTGGGAATGTAAATTGGTCCAGCTACTGTGGAGAACAATTTGGAGATTCCTCAAAAATCTACAAATAGGAGTACCATATGATCCATCAATCCCACTCCTTGGTATCTACCGAAAGGACAGAAGAATTCTTCATTGGAAAAGTGCTTGCACATTGATGTTTACTGAGGCACTATTCACGATTGCTAAGACATGGAACCAACCCAAATGCCCCCGTACGGATGAATGGATTAAAAAACTGTGGCACATATGCTCTATGGAATACTATTAAGCCATAAAACCCAACAAAACCCTAGCTTTTGACAGAAAGTGGAAGAATATGGAAGATTTACTGCTGAGTGAGGCAAGCCAGGATATGAAGGAGAGACATTGTATGTCCCCACTTAATATACACTGAGTGTCTACACTCTATGACTGAAACTGGTTTACTAAAGGTTGTACAAACACAAGAGATGGGTGTGAAAGCCAGATGAGGTGTGTGTGGAGGAGTGGGGCCTGGGGAAGGACATTTGGAGAAGGGATACAGAGGCAGAGCATTGATCGGATGGGGAGATGTGGTGTTATCACCAGAAGTGCGCTTGCCAGGAAAAGACAGAAAGTGAAGATATTTTGATCAACGGGACTGGGGAGAATTGTTCACATATTGAAATGCTCACATTGCAATCGAAACAATGTGATTTAATGTATATAAAAAAATTACAAAATAAAAAAAAATAAGTAAACAAGAAAGCAAGCCTGCCCAAGCAGTGCCACTGTTAGCACAGGGTGTCCCTGGCCTGCCGAAAGCTGCTTCTCTGTAGGGAGCATCATCAGAGGATTAAGACTGAGGGTAGGGTGAGCGATACATTTTATTCAAATAATCTATAGAGCCACTAAACAAACATCATGCAAATAAAAACAAGCCTTGGTGGGGAGCATAGTGCTCAGAGTTGATATAATAAACTATGTAATATGTTGTTTCCAACAAAATATTTTATGAGACATACGAACTAACTGGGAAGTATGACCCATCAGGCACAGAAAATGTTCACCGGAAATGAGCTCAAGCAAATGTCAATCAAGTAGGTGTCAGATTTAACAGAAAAAAAATACTTTAAAATAAATAAATATGTTTATAGAATTCAAGAAAACCATGCGTGTTTTTCTGTTTGTTTGTTTGTTTTTTTTTTTTTTTTTTTTGAGAGGTTTTTGCTATAGGGTACGTGCACTCGCCAGAAAGATAGAGAGAGATAGAAAGAGAAAAATCACCTCCCGGGGGATGACCACGCCATTCTCTTCTTGGGATCTTGGGCATGCATGCACACATGCCTGGCGTAAGTTTAAGTCACCAGGTCCGGGACTCCAACCGTGGTCGACTACATAGGAGTCCAGCAATATAGTCATTACGCTAACTGCTGGTCACAAGAAAATCATGTTTAAAAAGCAATCACCTTTGGCATGTGGTCAGTGGTACCATTATCCCACATGTGGTCCCTTGTAGAATTTTTCCACTTGTCCTAGTAGTGTTCTTTATAACTGGATTTTTTCTACTCTAGGATCCAGTCAAGGATACACATTGCAAAAGTTTTTTTGGAGAAGTTTTTGCTAGAAGGCAAATGCACTCACCAGAAAAAGAGAGACAGAAAGTGAAAAATCACCCCCCAGGAGAAATGGGCATGCCTCAAACCCTTCTCCTCCATTCTCCTCTCAGGATCTTGGGCACGCACGCACATGCGCCCAGTGTAAGTTTAAGCCACCAGGTCTGGGACTCGAGCCACGGTTGACTACATGGGAGTCCAGCAACATAGCCATTACGCTAACTGCTGGTCCCAATATATTGCAAAATTTTTAAAAAATTAAAGTAAATGCTAGTATGGTGACAACGTTATAGCACATAGAAAATATCGATAAAGAGATAAAGAGTATAAAGAACAAATGAAAATTCTTGAGTTGAATAGTACAATAACAAAAATCAATTTGAGAGGCTTGAGAGTCGATTTGAACTGGCGGATGAAATAATTAGCTAACTGAAAGATAAATGGACAAAGATTATATAATCTGCAATTAAAAATAAAACAGAAACTCAGAGAAATGTGAGAAATCATTAAGTACACCATTATACACATAACGTGGTGCCAGAAGAAGAGAGAGAAAATGGAGCAGAAAACCTCTAAATTTACTTGAAAAGAAATAACTTACATATCCAGCAAACCTAGTGAGTTTAGTGTAGGATAAACAGAAAGATCCTCAAATGAACATTTCATAGTAAAAATGTCAAAACTCAAAGACAGGGAGAGCTAGCCCTGTAGCCTGGTGTTAAAAGAGCCAGATCCCGGAAACCAACAGTTAGCGTAATGGCTATGTCGCTGGACTCCCATGTAGTCTACTGCGGTTGGAGTCCCAGACCTGGTGGCTTAAACTCACGCTGGGCACATTTGCATGCATGCCCAAGATCCTGAGAGGAGAATGGAGGAGAAGGGATTGCGGCGTGGCAATCCCCCCTGGGGATGATTTCTCGCTTTCTGTCTCTCTGTCTCTCTCTGTGCACACGCCCTATAGCAAAAACCCTCTCCAGAAAAAAAAAAAAGTAATTGGAGTTGGTGGTGGTATGGCTAAATTTACCAAGAAGGTTAGCATGGTCAGTAAATACGGGACCCACTAGGGTGCTTCCCTCCAGAAAATGGTGAAGAATATTGAAATCAGCCAGCATGCCAAGTACACCTGCTCCTTCTGTGGCAAAAAACTCAGATGAAGAGACAGGCTGTGGGGATCTGGCACTGTGGTTCCTGCATGGACACGGTAGCCGGTGGTGCCTGGACCTACAACTCCACTGTGGCTGTCACAGTAGTCTGCCATCAGGAGACGGAAGGCACTGAAAGACCAGTAGAAGTTCCATAAACATTTGTAATATCACTAGTGTACAATAAATGGGTTAATTTATGTGACTAACTAAATAAATAAAAAATAAAACATAAAAATAAAAAGTTGGGACCAGCAGTTACCGTAATGGCTATGTCACTGAACTCCCACGTAGTCGACCATGGTTCAAGTCCTGGACCTGGTGGCTTAAACTCACTCCAGGCGCATGTGCGTGCATGCCCAAGATCCCAAGAGGAGAATGGAGAAGGGATTGCAGCATGGCCATCCCCCTTGGGGAGTGATTTCATAGCAAAAAAACACAAAAGCTCTTCAAAAAATAAATAAATAAAATAGCATGTATATAATGTGATATTAGGATCACGAATTACATCATGCAATGCATATGCACTATATTTACGAAGATCAATAAAGGAGGTCGATAAGAGCAAGTCTGCACTGGGATAAGAAAATGACGAAAGGTAGTCAAGAGGTAATTATAACAATGTGTTGTTGGATTTGTGACATTGAGAACATGACCTATCTTTGTCAATAAAACTACATCACTATAAACTTGAAGATGATTCTGATATAATATGATATACATGGAAAAATCTGGAAGAGCTGCTAAAAATGAATTTTAAGGTGTATTTAAAAATCAACACTAAAATTAAAATCTAAATTAGAAAAACATTGGGGGACCAGCAGTTAGCATAATGGCTATGTTGCTGGACTCCCACGTAGTCGACCGCGGTTTGTGTCCCGGACCCGGTGGCTTAAAACTCACGCCGGGTGCGTGTGCGTGTGTGCCCAAGATCCCGAAAGGAGAATGGAGAAGGGATTGTGGCGTGACCATCCCCCCTGGGGGTGATTTCTCGCTTTCTGACTCTATGTCTCTCTCTGTCTGCCTGGCGAGCGCACGTGCCCTATAGCAAAAACCTCTCGAAAAAAAAAAATTCACTTAATGCAAAATAAAAGAGAAATAAAACAAGAAAGATAAGCTATATAGCAAAAAAATAACATTCAGATGTAAACCACTGTATCAAGAATAATATTAAATATAAATGGACCAAGCAGTACAATCGACAGAGATTGTGAGACTGGATTAAAAAACATGATTCAGTTGGATGCTGTCTACAAGATTCACACTAAACTCAGAGACACGAATAGATTGAAAGTAAAGCAGCTTGGGCCACAGCTTTGGGCTACCTCCTAGATCAAAGCTAATTTACTATCACATTTTTGTACATGCAGTCCTTTACTTGGTGTTGCTGGAAATACAAAGATAAAGAGCCACTATTTCTCTCTACAGACCCTTCTAGTTTAGAGAGGTTTGAATTAGCATATAAGCTAATAACTACTGGAAAGCAGAATCAGATCAGTACCATAAGTTTAAGAGGGAGATTCAGAAAGGGGAGAATTAGAGTAATCAGGAAAGGACTCTGAAGGTTATGCCCTTGAGAGAAAGAATTATGACATGTGTCTATAAGGAGTGCTCAAGTGATAAGAGTGTGAACATGTAGAGCTTATTATTTATTTATTTATTTTGTTTGTATGTGTGTGTGTGTGTGTGTGTGTGTGTTGTTTTCTTTCAGAGAGATTTTTGCTATAGGACATGTGTGTTCTCTGGAGAGAAAGACAGAGAGACAGTGAGAAATCACCCCTCAGGGGGATGACCATGCCACAGTCCCTTCTCCTCCATTCTTCTCTCTTGGGCATGACACACTGGTATGAATTTTAAGCCCCTGGGTCTGGGACTCAAACCATGGTTGGCTATATGGGAGTCCAGTGATGTGACCATTATGCCACCTGCTGGTCCCAAGCTTATAGTTTTGGAGTCAATCAAGGACCTTGACGATGTTTTGGCAGAAGAGTAACCACATACATCTGTCCTTCACGAATATTAACCTACATGAAAATATAGAAAAAAATAAATCCATGTCCTATTTATTTTGTGCATATAGTTAAAGCAAGTAAAGAGTACTCTCCGATAAACTGTCTTTTGTTTATTGGTATTTTTGTCTCTGCCTGAGAATTCTACCTCTTTAAAAATTTTTAAAGTTTTTGCCACATAGAGAGAGACGATAAGAGGGAAAGTGAGAAATCACCTTGCACGGGGGGTGGTCACACCACAACCCCTTCTCCTTTATTCTGCTCTCGGGATTTTGGGCACACGCAACATGCGCCCAGTGTGATTTTCAAGTTGCCAGGTCTGGTACTTGAACTGCAGTTAGCCATGTGGGGGTCCAGCACCTCAACCATCATGCCATCTGTTGGCCTGAGGTTAATCGGAATTGTGGATGCATTGTTCTACAAATCCCTGGCATAAAAATTGCCTAGTTACCTAATAAAGTAAACAGGATAAGTTTACCCCATTACAAAATTGTTTATTGTTGCATTCCTTTATAAAATAACTTTCACTTAAAAACTATGATCCAGGGACCAGCAGTTAGCATAACGGCTATGTCGCTGGACTCCCACATAGTCGACCGTGGTTCGTGTCCTGGACCCGGTGGCTTAAAACTCATGCCGGGCGCGTGTGCGTGCGTGTCCAAGATCCCGAGAGGAGAATGGAGGAGAAGGGATTGCGGCGTGGCCATCCTCCCTGGGGGGTGATTTCTCGCTTTCTGTCTCTCTGTGTCTCTCTCTGTCTGGCGAGCGCACGCACCCTATAGCAAAAACCTCTCAAAACAAAACAAAATAAAACAAACAAACAAAAAAAACCACTATGGTCCAAGGCTAACTAATTATGTAGGCAAATTTTCAGGACCTTATCTGTGACATGAAGTGAGATTCAGCTCTATTTTTCTCCTTAGAAATATATCGTTTAAAACTAAAGACTTCCAACAGTCAGAGCTTTATTATTCTTTACAGGTACTAAACGCGGTCAATATTAATAGTGCTAGGCAAGAGCTGGCTTCTCCATGGTGAGTGCCCTAAGTCTCACCATTCATTCCCTTCCGGCTGTAGAGAGAAAACACTGTCACAGTGAAACACGTGTCAGATCAAAACACTGAGAAAGGTGCCGTCCCCAGCTCTGTTCAGAGCAGGACAGCTCTTTTTGACAAGGCTGTGTCCTTCCTTCTTTGTAGTGGGTGTTGCTTTGTGATTCACTGTGACGACTCTTGCCAACTAGCTTATGGGAAGGCTAACACCAAGTGATTTCTTTAATGATAAAATGGCAGTACTTGGAGGACCGCGGTGCTTACAAAGAAACAGATGGCTGTGCAGATGAGTGTTAAGTTTCCAATTTCAAAACTGGGATGAGTGCTCTTGTCAGTAGTGGGCAAATGGAAATTTGTCATTAGACATGCTCTTCTAATTGATGTGCTCACTCACTTTCCAGATTAATTTTATTCACATTCTGCCTCAAAGGAGTAAATTCTGTGACTTTTCATATTGCCCACGGTGTCAAGTATTTTATAAGCTTTGAGAAGATGCTCTCTGGGACCAGCAGTTAGTGTAATGGCTATGTCACTGGGCTCCCCTGTAGTCAACTGCGGTTCGAGTCCTGGACCCAATGTCTTAAATTCATGCTGGGCTCGTGTGCGTGCGTGCCTAGGATCCTGAGAGGAGAGGGAGGAGAAGGGATTGTGGCATGGCCATCCCCCCTGGGGGGTGATTTCTTGCTTTCTGTCTCTCTTTCTCTGTCTTTCTGGTGAGTGCACGCACCCAGCAAAAACCTCTAAAAAAAAAAAAAAAAAAAAAGAGATGATCTCTAGTCTGTTCTTTGCTGATATTGAAAGGTTGAAAGGTACCCGAGTCATTAACAGAACTAGAAATCGGTTCATGACTTAGAGGTGCGAAATATGGGGGCTGCCTCTGGTGAGGGTCGTCTGACTGCATGGTATTACAACATGGCGGAGGGCGGGAGTATGTGCCTCTCTGACCATGTCTCTGCTCTGGTCTCATTCTCTTCTTCCTTAGCAACCCATCAGGAGTCGGTCACTCCTGCCCCAATGACTGTAACCCTGATCTCCCCTATGGTCCATCTTTCAACACCGTCCTTGGATTAATTTTTCTCACTTTAATTCCATCACAGCCAAATCTCAACCCAGAACTATTGGGGGGACATTCTAAGCGTGACAGAGGGTAAACTAATGAACAAATGAGACATGATTAGTCTTGAGGAAGTCAAAGGTAGTTTAACATTACAGACAAAAGCTACTCAAGTCTGCACTCCACGTTACATCCGCGGTGCCAGATCTGAAGAGACAGGAGACTGGCTCTCTTATCCAGCCACCGCCCCCTTCCTCCTGCTGCGTTAGGTGACCACCCTGGCTTTAACTGGGGCAAACTGGTCTTAACAAGCTTTCTTTAACAGGACCCTCTCCATGCCACTATGCCAATAGACCCAGTTGCTGAGTAAACAAACACCCAACGTACCTAGAACCTACCCAACGTGACCTGGGGGGTAGCTGGAGAGACTGCATTTAAAATCATGGCAAAAACAAGTCAGGGCCGGCATGCAGCACTCTCATCTCTGAAAACTTCTCACCTAGAAGAATCCTGAGGCTCTTCTTGGAAGCCAGAATTCGTTCACCCAGTTTCTTTTAGAATCACAAATACAGGACTTCTTTCTGGGTAGTCTATAAATATCAACTCATGCCATCCTTGTAACAGTTCCTGAAAGCAGGTAGTGGGGTACCTTTTTTTGCAACTTGGTTTATTTTTGTTTTCCTTGGTATTTATTTATTTTATTTTTATTTTTTGAACAAGAGAGACAGGAAAAGAGAAAGAGGGAGAGAGGAGAGGCAACACCTCACCAAGGTCTTAGTGCTGCAGTCCACCCCAGCTTCAGTCAGCCAGCCCTGGATCATGGGCATGGGCATAGCTGACATACTCAGGGACATCTCTGGACACAAACCCGGAACCTCGTGGTTTACCACTGTGCCATGGGTTTTGACTTTTTTTATTATTTTTAAATTTTTTGTTATTATTATTTCTTTTATCCAGAAGGTTATATAGTAAGTTTTTTAAAAAAGTTCTGGCCAGCACTGTTGTGCAGTGGTTAAGGAAGCTGGCTCCCACATGGCAGACAGGGTTCAAATCCCAGCCCTGATAGATTGAAAAACATCATGGGTACGTGCACATGTGTGAGTGCCCGGAATCCCGACGGACGGAAGAATGGAGGAGAAGGGATTATGTTACCACATCCCACTGGAGATGCTTCTCTCTCTCTCTGTCTCTGGTGAGTGGACCTACCTTGTAACGATTTTATTTTATTTATTTATTTATTTTTGGAGAGGTTTTCGCTAGAGAGACATAGAGACAGAAAGCGAGAAATCACCCCCCAGGGGGGATGGTCACGCCGCAATCCCTTCTCCTCCATTCTCCTCTCGGGATCTTGGGCAGGCACGCACACGTGCCCGGCGTGAGTTTTAAGCCACCGGGTCCGGGACACGAACCACGGGCAATCGACTACGTGGGAGTCCAGTGACATAGCCATTATGCTAACTGCCGGTTCCTTCTTGTAACGATTTTTAAAAGTTTCCATAAGCAGTACAATAAATGTTTCCCTTGTGACAGGAAAAGCGACAGCACAAAACAGAAGCTTTGATTTTGTGATGCTGCTGTGTTGGTCTCTTTGGCATCTACTGGCTCAAGCTATTTATTTCAGATGATCCACACAGAAGCACTGCAAAAGAGCCGGAGAGGCCCTTTTATACAGGACAAGAGATCAGAGAGTTCAAGTGGTTTCTTTTTGTCACTCTGCTCTGATACTAAGTGGAGAGAAGGCAGCTCATATAATGCAGCATTTCAGAATTATTTTTTTTTTGAGAGGCTTTTTCTTTTTCTTTTTTTTTTTTTAAAGCTATAGGGCGCGTGAGCTTGCCAGAAAGACAGAGAGACAGAAAGTGAGAAATCACCCCCCAGGGGGGATGGCCACACCGCAATCCCTTCTCCTCCATTCTCCTCTCAGGATCTTGGGCACGCACGCACACGCACCTGGCGTGAGTTTAAGCCACCAGGTCCGGGACTTGAACCACGGTCGACTACATGGGAGTCCAGCTACATAGCCACTACACTAACTGCTAGTCCCCCAGAATTATTTTCGAGATAATAGTAATTGTTCACTAGTATTTCTATTTTTTTAAAACAAGAACCAGCCCTCAGCTGTCTTCTTTGTAGGGGATTATTGTTTTCTCTTTAAGGACATTTCGGTTTTACCTTGGAGTCCTGAGGGCAGCTGCAGGTGGGCCCTTGGCTACTCTTGCTATTGGTGCACATTATTTCCTTTAAAAACCAGCGGGAAAGTAGAGAACACTGAAACAGGACGAGTGACAGGCACGGGGCAGTTCTTGTACAACGTGGGGATATTTTTGCGGCTGATTTTCAAAGGAGCATTTTCCTCCAGGTAGTGTGAAGGGCATTCTTCCAAGGCACTCTAAACACTTCGGAAAAGAGAAGGGAAGAAAGCACACGCAGTCTGTTTGCTTTACACCCGGCCGGGGGACCGTGTCAGCACGCCATCAGTGCAGCCAGACTCCGAGACCGCCAAGGCACAGCTCGCCGCTAATGAGTAAGGAGCTCGGCATCTCCTCACCCCTGCAGTGTGCCAGGCCAGGTTCTGGAGGCCTCTACACACAGGCCTGCTGGAGCAATGCCCCTTCTGCAGAGGAGCCACAGGGAGCTCGAGAGCTGGGCTCACACTTCCGAGGACGCTCGGCAGGAAGCAGCTCTCCGACTGCACGTTAGTTTTTTCCATTTCCGGTCACAGTGGAGGAATCCGTGTCAGGAAACTCCGGGTAGCTTACCCACGCTCACATTTTCAGCAAAGGCGGAGCCCAGCAATGGGCGTTCGGGTCCTGCTGCCTCTGTAAGAGGGCTCTCTGATACTTTGCTCCCAGAGTGGTCCCGACCAGCACGGGTGTTGGCAGGGTGGTGTCAGAAAGCAGCCTCGGTCCCCACTGCTGAGATGGCTTCGCGTTAACAACCCCCACCCTGGGGACTGGGATGCACCTGTGAGAGGTGAGTCCTTCAAGGAGAGAGCATGGCAGCTTGCTCCGTGTCAGTGTTTCTAAGCAGCCAATGGCTGCAGCAGGGTGGGCCGCTTTTCAGAAGCCACCAGGGATGGCAGACACCCCTCGCTGGCCCCCAGGCACGAACCTACAAGCCCCCCACAGATGGGTACTGACGGCACCCACCCACACAGAGAATTCAGGTCCAGGCAGGAAGGAAGCGAAGTCCCCCTTCAGTTTAACTCACCCTGTGAGACAGCAGTACCCCCAAAGCTATTGCCGGCTCCACTGCAGGAGGCGATCACTCATCTCATCCCAGAGAGCCTCCCTAAAAGCTCTGGAGTTCCAAGAGGCTTCGGGGGCTCCCGGACCCAGAGGAGTGAGTGCGCCTGCCGTGTCCCCATTTGCGGCGCACCTGGGATTTTGCCGATCGCGTATTTACTGGGAGGCTTTGTTATCTCAACCTCATTATCTCTAACTGTGCCTGTTCTTGTCTGGAAACACCTGATTGCAGGGCCGTCTTCTGCATTTGCTCTTGTTCCTGCTCTTGTTCTCTGGAACATATATAGCACAAGTGTGTAAATACGAGTGAGTGTGCCCACCCCATCAAAGCTGCGGGGAAGCACGTGTGCTAAGGGCAGGAAGGCCAAGGGTGTCCTCACGGGGAACCTCACAGCGAGAAGTAGCACAGAAAGGTGGGCCTCCTCCAGCGGAGACCAGATCCGACCCTGTACAGTGCAGTAGGGTTTTTATTAGCGGTTGTCAAAACCGCCTTTGGTAGACTTGCCTACTTATGGCAATGGAGACAGTAATGTCTATACTTTCTTTTAAATTTCTTTCTTTCTTTCTTCAGAGAGAGAGCGAGACAGAGAGACCGGCACCCAAGCAGGGCACTCGCACCACATGGCCCCACCTCAGCGGCCAGCATCAGCCGCAGGTGCCAATACCCGGACTACCCAGGGAGGCTCGGACTCTGAGCAGACAAAGGGTCTTTACTGGGAATCCGGTTGTATCTGGCTACCATCTAGCCTTCGTTTATAATTCATAATTTAAGAGAACTTTTCATAATTTATAATACTAAAATAGCTTACTGCGATGGCTCAGAGGTGGTTCTTCTGAGAAACATCCAAGACTCATTTTGTCCGTTATATTTAATCGGGGCCTGCTGTGTACCCAGCACTGTCCAGGACCCTGTAGTTATTTCAGCGGACGACATCACCCCGGCGGCCAGCACCAGCCGCAGGTGCCAATACCCGGACTACCCAGGGAGGCTCGGACTCTGAGCAGACAAAGGGTCTTTACTGGGAATCCGGTTGTATCTGGCTACCATCGCATGGTAGAGAACTTTTCATAATTTATAATACTAAAATAGCTTACTGCGATGGCTCAGAGGTGGTTCTTCTGAGAAACATCCAAGACTCATTTTGTCCGTTATATTTAATCGGGGCCTGCTGTGTACCCAGCACTGTCCAGGACCCTGTAGTTATTTCAGCGGACGACATGGCAAGACTCCCTTCCTGACCCAGCTTCCACTGCACTTCCTGGAAGGGGAGAAAGAAGGGCGTTTGTACTCCCCAATGAAGGCTGGACTGGAGACTGACAGGAGAAGCTCTTCAACATAGAAAAGCATGGGTTTCACCCCAGCATGTCCATGACTAGACATCAGACTTTAGTACTAAAAAACAAACAAATAGCGGGACCAGCAGTTAGCATAATGGCTATGTCGCTGGACTCCCATGTAGTCAACCACGGTTCACGTCCTGGACCCGGTGGCTTAAACTCACACCAGGTGCCTGTGCATGTGTGCCCAAGATCCTGAGAGGAGAATGGAGGAGAAGAGATTGCTGCGAGACCATCACCCCTGAGGGGTAATTTCTCACTTTCTGTCTCTCTGTCTCTCTCTCTCTGTCTGTCTGGCGAGCGCACGCACCCTGTAGCAAAACCTCTAGAAAAAAGAAAAAAAAAAATAACCATGCCGGGCGCGTGTGCGTGCGTGCCCAAGATCCCGAGAGGAGAATGGAGAAGAAGGGATTGCAGAGTGGCCATCCCCCCTGGGGAGTGATTTCTTGCTTTCTGTCTCTCTGTCTCTCTCTATCTGCCTGTCGAACTCATGCGCCCTATAGAAAACACCTCTCCAAAAACAAACAAACAAACAAACAAACCAGAACTCTCAGTACGTAAACTCTGTTGCCAGGGCTGAGACCTCCTGGACTCCATGATATCTGGGGCTCCTTAACAGACCTATAATTTGAGGAGGAAAGGTGTACTAAATTACGTTTCTGAGTTTTTGTCGTGGGTTTTATGTTCTCGTGTGGTGCTGTTGTATTTTCTGCATGGCTAAAGACTTTCTAGAGCAATAGCAAAAACAAATCCAGGCTTCATCATGCTAGATGTTGAGAAATGAGTTCGGTATAATTCTACGCAGACCGAATTTCTTTCTTTTTTCTTTTTTTTTGGAGAGCTTTTTTTTTTTT